>NW_022202111.1:0-22852 GCF_009176525.2 Contarinia nasturtii | reverse complement strand
CTGTAGATACAGCGTGTGTGGATGAACTGTTATTTGTATTAGCCATGGCTATATCAAATTACAGTTCAGAGAGTGAGAGAAGCAGAGAGCTTCGGGTACCAGATGCATCAGTCGATGCCTCTGGATTCCCGTTGCTCGTCCGCAACTCCCCCAGTATTCATGGCTTCTGGGCCATGTAAAGTATTGGATGCGGTGTCCGATAGGGCAGCAGTCTCTGTAGATATCTCTACTTGTTCCTGTCCGCCCTCTCCAGATACCTCATTCAAGGGAGTGTCAGAAGATTGTCGTTCAACCACAGTCACATCAACGTTCCGATATGAATCGTCACATTTTGCTTCCAGGTCATCTGTCGCTTCTGTATCAATTTCGGAATCAGATTCAGAATCAGATTCCGATAAAATAACTACCTCGTCCATGTGTTCAGTCCCTTTCTTTTCAGCAGGGTCTGATTTTTTGGAACGAGTGATTTCATATAGGCGGGTTTTAGACATTCCCACCTTGAACTCGGGACCTTTCTCGAGGAGAACGGCCCGGTCCCGAGGCCTGACACTAACAGTGAACTGAGTGCCATTTGCCTCCTTTTTCGAATTCAAGAGTTTGAATGAGATTGGTGCGAGGAGGGGATTTGCTGATTTCAGCAAGATCTCCGCATCTTCCCAATGCTCAAGCTGCTTGAAGAAACCAGTGAAAAGCGGAGGGCGTGGTATCTTACTGAATTCACAGACAATAAGAGGAAGTTCCAGCTTGGTAGCCAGTCTTCCAGCCACGCCCATTAACCATTCACTGGAGCGATTGTCATCACACACTATCTTGACAACTCCACGAGTGCGGGTGGTACTCTCAAATGTTGGTGCCTGGGAGCCGGCTCGTACATCCTCGACCATGATGACGTTTAATGTCTTCAATATCTGCGTGAACAAGTCATGCGATATTCCAGACAAACTGTCCTGGCCGACGGAATGTACAACCGCCATCTCCAGAGAAGATCCTACCAGGGCCTGGGCATAGGTGGGTTTCCCTGCTGCCACATTTTTTGGGGTCTCCTTTACGTCCAACCGTTTGTGAGCGTTCAGCTCAGGTGGAGTTCCTTCTTGTGGGCGAGGACGCTTTTTCGATGCAGACGATGGGTCTGGCAGGGATTGTTTTTGCACCCTGCCCAGAGCCCGTGAGGTTCCAACAGATGGTCCAGCTCTGTTAGGAGTGGACGACGATTGTGGAGTCCCACTTTGCTCTGACAACGAACTAGAAAAAAGCCCGGTATCCACAGTGGATTTCTCCGAATTTTCTCGAGCAATATGCCGTTTACGACGTCCTCGTCGTATTATTGTTCCTGAATGGATTTCAGCGGGTGTTTTAGCACCCTTCTTCTTCTTCTTCTTCTTCTTACCACCATCCACAAGGGCGTTACCCGAGTTACCAGGAAGGGCCTGATCGCTGGTTGCCGATGAAGATGCTGATGGCTGGTTTGTGAGAGTTTCACCCATCACTTCAGACCCAGAGGCCCCCGAGCCCCCCGGTTTTACCAGGTTGCTTAGGGTCTATAAGTGATGAGGAGGATCCTTCACCCAATCCAGAAGAAGAAGAAGAATTCATTAAAACCTGCGCCTGGGAAGCACTGGCTCCAGACTTAGATAGGGCAGACCCTAATGGACGTTCTTTCGAACCTTCCCCGTGTCCGCCCTTTTTCTTGGTCACATTTGGATCCATTACTTTTAATTTGACCTCTTGGACATTATCACAATGAAATTTTCATTTTTATTTTTCTAAAAATGGTAGAGGCAACGCAATATAAAAATTGTTTGTGTATTTGATTGCAAGCGTCACTGAAAATTTATATCAGATCATTTTCAGATTTGATGTGCAGTATTGCGTCACAGTGAGAACTTCCAAAGAAGTGTTTTTTACTTATATCATTTGTTTTAACATTAAATTTAATTTTTCTGTTTGAAATCTACAAAAATTTTTTGGCTCGCTGCGCTCGCCTTAATTTAATATATTCTTTTATTGTATTCATATATTGATATTCATCACATTGGAAATCAAGAATATTTATATTAATCGATTTCTTGCAATGCACGCCAATTTTGTTTTGCTTTCTGCCATACTTTTATCATTTGTTTTTACATTGAATTAGAGTTTAATGTTTGCTCTCGATTTTTTTTTTTGCATTTTTAATTGTTTTTGTAAAATTTCGAAACAAAAGGAGACATTTCTACGGTGAATTTGTAGTATGTATGGTTACCAAATCTATTCAAAACCAATTGCAGCGATGTTTTAATTCATTTTTTTTTCAATTGAATAAAGCCCTCAAAACATCATTTCAAGGTGTAGTTTCCTGGTCATTTAAAAAATCTTAAAAAGGTGGTCCGCCAAATACACGTTTTTTCGAATTTTGACCAATTTTGAAAAATGTTGGATTTAAAAAATGTGCACATTGGTTCAAAATTGAGTGCTCTTTCGATGTATGATAAAAAAAAAGTTTTTCACACATTTTTTAAAACAAAATTACGATTTTCATCGATTTTTCCCCATTTTTTAATAGTATGGTCATAAATGGATTGAACCATCTCCACTGAATTTTTTTCAAAATTTCTTCGCTGTGTGCTCTAGAGGAGCTCAATATCTTGCCAAAGAGCCAAAAATGACGTATCTTTGTTGAAAAACACCCCGTTTACCATAATCTAGAAATTCTCCAAAAATCAAAAATTTTCGAAAAAAAATTTAATTTTGGAACCGACATTTTTTTTTGGAACGAATTTTCCCAGATATGACACATACACCAAAACATCACAAATTTAGTCTCAAACAAACGCTCAGTTTTTCACGAAAAAAAAAATGAGTGCAGTTTTTTTAATTTTGGTCGGTGTGAAAAAAGTCATTGTCATTTTTCCAAAAAAACAACACATGTCGCGCCATCTAGCGATCATTTTCGAAATTTTTTCCAATCTGACGTCAGATCTGGATAGCTG
Organism: Contarinia nasturtii; assembly: GCF_009176525.2. Taxonomy (NCBI): domain Eukaryota; kingdom Metazoa; phylum Arthropoda; class Insecta; order Diptera; family Cecidomyiidae; genus Contarinia; species Contarinia nasturtii. The sequence goes on along the minus strand of NW_022202111.1, from coordinate 19,883 downwards.
AGGTTTGAAGCTTTCCAACGACATATAGATCATTAACCCACCTTTCATATGCACAGAAAGTAGTCCATTCGATGAAAAACTGAAAAAGTGCATTCCACTTTTTTTCGAACCTAGACCTCAGACACTTGCGTGACGAAATCGAAAAATTCGAAGAGACATGTATGCTCAGTTTTCCATCTACTTTCGAATAAAATCGGTCTCCGGCGATTTATCAAAAAGTACGGAAAAAATTTTGCCGACAAACAAACAAACCATTTCAACAATTTCGTGTTTTTCGTAAGATTTTTTGACATGATCATATCTCGGACACTTTTCGATCGACTCCAACAATTTTTTTTTTCAACACTATCTACCCGAACTCCAGTTTCCGAATATGCCATCTTTTATGGAAATTTGTTTCTGGTTTGGGTGGTCAAAAATGGACAAAACCAAAAATTTACCTTTTTTTTTGAAACGCCACCTAGCGGTCAAATTTTGAAATTTTTTATTTTTTTTTTTTTGCGGATTCTTAATTTGGTGCCCGAGCACTACTAAAATATGCAAAAACCCTTTTCCAAAAGTCAGCGGTTTCGATTTTCATTTCTTCACAGTATATATAGAGTGACGCAAAATATATGTACATATTTCATATGTATGTTGGTATTGCGTCACTTGGGGGACTGCCGTCCCCCGTGATATTTATTTTTTCTACTTTTCTGTAAACAAAATAAACAAAACATGCAGCTTGCTTTAATAGTTGATGTATTTTCTATCCGCGGATAATAGTGCTGATTTTGCGAGTGGGAGGGCTGTAATGATAGAGTTAAAATTATTTGTTTAGTGTATGTCTAGCTGCATGGTTTGATATAGTTTTCTGACATAAAGCAAAAATAATAGATCTTTTCCCATCCGCTCTCGGTCTACTATAAATGCCCATAATTGTCATTTTTGAAAGTGTGAGTAGCCCCTTGTGAGAATAGCTGTGCTTCCTGGGTGCCATATAAAATTCGGAATTAGTTGACAATTCATCTAAAATTGTATTTGTTCATATAATTCTCATACAAAATATAATTTTTGTATATTTCATTTTGAGCGTTTCTTCTTCGTTTGTGTTTTGCAGAAAATCCGCACAAATGTGAATAAAGAGTCTTACAGGAGTAAGACGAACTTTTCCGCACGGTGGTAAAAAGTAAAAACATGCCTATTTTATTAAGCAAGTTCAAAATAATGTTTGTTTGATTTTTCAAGCGGAATCATAAAGTTCGAGGGCAAAAAATATGTTCTGCACAGAAAGAAAAAATGTGGTATTCTTAATACAATTTTGGTAGATTTAATATAGAATCAACCAACAACGAATTAAATTTACCATTTTTGACATCTCTGAGGCATATTTCTCAAAAGAGACTATCAGTTTAATAAGTTTTACCAATTGCTTCATTTCATTCACCAAATTCATGGGCTAGCGTCATCTGTGGTTTCGAAAAGTTGGTAAATGTAATGAAGCAGTTGGTAAAACTTATTCAACAAATAGTCACTTTTGAAAAATATGCCTCAGAGATGTCAAAAATGGTAAATTTAATTCGTTGTTGGTTAATTTTATATTAAATCTACCAAAATTGAATTAAAAATACCACATATTTTCTTTCTGTGTGCATCGAAATATTCTTTAATTCAATAGCAGAAGGACTCGCAAAAGGCTTTTTTTACACTTTCATGATGAACCTATTTGTATGACATTTGAAAGTATCCTATTTTCTAACAAAACGCTATAAAAATATGTCTGACATTAATATTTCCATAAAAATTATTTTTGAAACACTTTTCATACAAAAATCACCAAAAAAGTGGATTTTTGTATTGGAGCCATGCCTGCATGATGTCGCAATAATGTTAAAATTTGCATAGATTATTTTTTTTCACAAAATAATAACATTCTGAAAGTTTGAAGAAATTTTACGATCAATTTCTTGAACTCGAGTTATGACAAATACTCAAAGTTGTCTTCAGATTCCCATACAAATTCTAATTCATAAGGAAATGTATAAGGAAAAACTTCATTTCCAAGGAAAATTATTTTCCTGGATGAATTTTCCTAGAAGAAAAATATGTTTTCTTTGGATTGGGCTCAGGAATCCGAAAAAATAGTTTTCAAGTTGATAGCTTCTACCTGGTTTGAGTTATGCTTGGCACAAATAAACTAATAGAAAATGATTCCAAAGCTTGATGATACAACAAGTAATTTTGTGATAAATTCAGGCGGTGTATAAATAAACAATAATAGGTAAATGAAGTTTTTCTTCATATTTTGACGTTTGACAATGCACACATAACATATAAATCATTTGTAAAATTAACCAAAGAATTCATAGTAAATGAACACCAATTATAAAGAACACTATCTCTTGAGAATAGGTGTATTTAACATGAAACTTTCCAGTTTAAACACATATAGAAACATATACGAGGACTCCTTGTATATATTTGAAACTATATAATACAATTTATGGATGATTAAAAGTGACAACATAATGCCGCATGATAATGGTAACCTTCAAGAAGTCAAAAATTGCCAACAATAGTTTTAATATTTTTTTGGTGAAGTATTATTTGCAATAAAATAAGAGCGTTTTTTCGCTGCAACGATTCAAATTAACCTTTTTTATTCGATTTCTATAATATTAAATTATTAAACGCAATTATAGCGAATCGAGTGAACATGTGCATCTCTTTAGCTAATGTTATAATATATGTCAAATGTAGACAAATCTGATATACTAGCACAAATTTAACTGTTATATTTATTCATAATTATTCAGTAAATATTTCATCAACAGTGCATATATAAAGAAAAGATATTTATATGAGATATTTCAGGATATTGCAAAGAAAATAGTGAGTCATAGAAGCGTAAGAGCCATCACGTTACATATCCAGACATTCTAAAATATCTAACCATTAGATGAAAATCTTTACTGAATATAAGCACTATCAGTCAATAAACAATTTTGAAATAAAAATATAAGTCCGCAGTACATTGCCTGTGGTATGTATGAAAACCACAGAAACAATTGATTGCCCGAAAATGAAAGCGAGACTTCTATTCACAACTTATTGAAATGTATGCTGACTGACTGCACTTTTTGTATGGTGATGTTACATTTCAATAAGTTGTGAATAGAAGTATTTTATTTTTTCATTTTTGAATGTAGATGGGAAAGGAATTTTGTTAACGATTAGAAGTTTGTATTAAAACACTAATATTTGCTTGCTGCGCAGCGCTTCTACCAAACAGCTCCTGAGCAGCGTTGTTGCCCAGGCTGCTGCCTTAAAGCGTTAGCCACATGCGTACAATCACTGGTCGTATCGTATATGCGTGCAGCGTACACACATAAAACGACTTTGTTTCAATGTATAAGTTTATACATGCACACATGCCGCTAACGCTGCTCAGGAGCTGCTTGGCAGCAGGCACAGCAAGCAGATAGTAATGTTTCTTCGTTTTTGTTTAAATCAGTTTGGAGTGTAATTAATTTAAAATATATGCATCACATATGACGAGATAATCCTGACATTTTTACTATTTGGTAGATTTGAAAAAAGGAAACTATAGCTAACGCAAATACAATTTTCAATTATTTCTTTTCATCTTCTAATCTCTTAAAACAAACTAACAACTTACTACACAATAAATAGCTTAACACGACTAATTTAATTATTTACGTTTAATTTCCAAATAATTTGACATTGGCATAGATCAATTGATTGTACTTTATTCAAACACATGCAACTGGTAGTTCAAAAGACTTCAACAGCCCAGACACTAAAATTTAAACTTATAAGAATGTATGGCGGTGTTACATTTCAATAAGTTGTGAATAGAAGTCTCGCTTTCATTCTCGGACATTCATATGCGTGTTGTGATTTGTCTAACATTTGTTGTGTTTGTATTTGACAGTGTAATTGCCCTTCAAATTCAACGCTCTTCATATTCAATACAAATTTACCTTGAACAACGTTCAATGAACACAAAATATATTCAGTATAAAATGGAAGAATGCAGCAAATACTTCTTACATTTTTACTTGAGATTCCCATTTAATGATTCGTTTTCTTTTTTCCTTTCATTGATGATGTCATGTTAAAATTATAATGAATTTTATTTTGCTATCTCAACACGCACCTTCAAGACTTTACTACCAATTGAATTTTGAAAATCTAGAGATACACACAAAAAACATTTGGGGTAGATCTACGACATCAATAGATGTCCCAGTAATACAGAAGTATTAAAATATCTTACTACTTACTACTCACGAATGCCTTACTAACTATTTAGACCAATCATAATACGCGTATCAACATGAGTAATATTTATTAAGATCGATCATAATACGGCGTATTACAATGAGTATCAAGTATTATAATACCGAAGTTAATAATATATTATTTTTTTTAACTCAATTTTCTGTATCATCTGATGAAATCAGAATGGAAAAAATCGCATTCCTTATCACCAAAATCACGATACCGAGTCTCCGAGAGTTTCATATAAACTTCTCATATAACACCTATTGAATAGTGACCGAATGCCAATCGTGATGATAAGGAATGCGAGTTCTTTCAATCTGATTTCACCAGATGATACGGAAAATTTAATAGTATTTGTAAATCGAATAAAAATTTTTTAACCCTCCTGCGTACAGTACGACTTAAGTACAAAAACGTATAGTATGGGTCCATCAGACCCATAGTGAAAAATGTATGAAAATAATTTGAGGAAGGAAAAATCAATATGAATTTTGTCACTTTTTTAGGTTTATTCGATAATAATAAAAGGTGAGTTGAATGAATAGAGACATTAATGAAAAGTGATGGCCGAATATATTTATTTACACTTTTGTGTCGATATATCGAATACAACGTGATATATTTATTTACACTTTTGTGTTGATATATCGAATACAACGTTGTTTTCTTATTGAGTTAAAATTGGAGGCAATACAACGCTACATCACATATTCAAAAAACTCAGCAATACAAAATTTTCACATTTAAAAAAAAAGTATTGAACCAAATGTAGAAAAGTTAATTTGAGTCTGAAGAATCAGTTTTATGTGTGCATTTCTAGGGGCAGAGCAGTACTAGAATAATAATTTTTGTTTAAAGTAATTCTATGTTGTGAGTAGTAATCCATATTAATCCGCAGTAATACACACTTGTGTAAATTCTAACAGCAGTGCAATAACGTTTCATGTGTACGATTAGGAATAAAGCGATCGTCGTATATTGCGGATTGAAACAATTTATTCGATATTTATTAAATTTAATTCGATATTTTCCATTTTTTAACAATAAAATGTCTTATCCGAAATATACGGCGATCGCTTTATGCCTAGTTAATGTCATACACAAAGTACACATGAAACGTCATTGCACTGCTGTTAGAATTTACGTAAGTGTGTATTACTATGGATTAATATGGATTTATAGATTTACCAGCATTGAAATTGTAATGTTACTAACTATTTACATTAACATAAATGTTTGTAATAGTTAATAAAATTATAATAGCTATTAATGTAATGCTAAAATCTAACATTACAATTTCAATAGCTAATACCGGTAATGTCTTGTTACAATAACAATGTGTTATCCGTATTGTTAAAAATCTAACATTAATATTGAGACTTTATAAAACTTTAAATATATTTACAATAGATGGAGTTTGTGTCTGCTCTAAGCTTATAATTGAAATTGGTTGATTTGGTTTTTTTATTATTTTATTAAAATTTCATCATTTTTGGTTTTGTTTTGAAACTAGGGGCAGAGCAGTACTAGAATAATCATTTTTGTCAAGTAATTCTATGTTGTGAGTAGTAATCCATATACAGATTTACATTTTGCAGTAACACATTACAATTGTAACGAAGCAATACAGTAATGTCATTACAATTGTAACATTAGATTTTAGCATTACCAGTAATAGCTATTGCTTTTGTTATAGCGTTACTGGCAAAGCTTCGTTACAATAATAATGTGTTACTCAACGCTACCAGTAATGTTATAAATCTAACATTAATATAGAGACTTTTCAACACAACTTTAAGTTGAGTCTGCTCTAAGCTTATAATTGAAATTGGTTGATTTGATTTTTTTATTATTTTATTAAAATTTCATCATTTTTGGTTTTGTTTTGAAATTGATACTCATTATAATATGCCGTATTATGATCGATCTTAATAAATAATACTCATGTTGATACGAGTATAATGATTGTCTTAATAGTGAATAGCATACAATTGTATTAACATCTCGGATTTGACACATCTATATCTATTGCCACTAGACTATTGGTGAACATAGATTGTAGTATATCTACCACAAATGTTTTTTGTGTGTATTTATGCAAGATTCTCATCAGCCTAAATTTGTCTATAATTTAATATAAGAATATCTCTAACATGATGACTACGCGGTAACATTTTGTTTATCGTTATTAGTTTTTCGGAGTTCTGTTTCACCATTCTTACGATCTTACCGCTTTCGTTTTGATTTATATTGTATAAGAGAAGGTTGCTATACTATCACGTGGAATATAAATCGTCTACGAAACAAGACGATATAATATATTAACATGCATATACATAAGCTCACAACATGCTCCAATTTTCTCAATATTGAGTAGGTGGTAGAGGTGCCCACTGAACTGAACCGTTCATGTTCGTTCGGTTCATTCGAATTTGAACCGAATATGAACCGAATATGAACGGCATGTTTACATATTTTGAACAATTTGAACTAAACGCGAATGAACATGAACAGATTTTTTTATTTCGAACGAACCTGAACAAACGAGAATTGTTCAGTTGAATTCTCCAGAATAAAAACAGAATATAAATAGTTACAAATCACAAAACTATGGAAAGCAATTCAACTACACATTTTCATAAAAAAATTCTCCTTCGATGGCACCATATTGATGAAAATTTGTTCAATTAAAATTTAAAATTAAATAGTCGTTAATAGTTTTATAATTTGAGTGAATTTAAATATTGCCAATAAAAACAAAATGAACTATTGAAATAGCTTAAATACAAAAAAATAAACATTTTCATCTGAAGGTTTCTGAATTCAATGTGTCTCATATATTACGCTACTATATGATCAAATTTTTTCTACGAATATTTGAAATTGAGTTGTTTTTGTTTCTTTTTTAATTTGTGTGAATTTTAATAATGATAATGAAAAAAAATAACGTAATTTAAATCGCTTCAATACGAAAAACAAAAATTTTCATCTCTCAGTTCATAAATTCAAAATTGCACTCATATGAATGAAAAGCGCTTCCATGACAATCTCAAACTGATTATTTTTGGATAGTTTCTGATTTCTATTCAAAACAAACTGTGCTAATAAGAATAAAAAAATCATTTCAATCGCTTAGTTATCAAAAACATAAAAATTTATCTTTCAGTTCCTAAAATTTTTCATATTTGATAATTGTGAATTTAAATAGTGATAATAAACAGAAAAAAAAACTATTTAAATTGCCTCAATATCCAAACTAAATTTTTTTATCTCTCAACGAATTACTACCTGATATTCGGGAAATATTAAGATATTTTGAAATATGTTGAAAGTGTTTAAAGTTTGCATTTGGTTGCCACTTTTATTGATATTTTGGGAAAAAAAATCTAATGAGGTTTTAAGGCTTTGAATTTTTTTAAATTTTCCCAAGGGCCAACAACCATCTTTTGAAGTTTACAGTTTTGAACAGTTAAAATGAACGTGAACCGAACGTAAACCGAACGTGAACGAATATAATTGCAATATTTTTTTTGCGATCAACTTGAACCGAACCCGAACGAACACGAACATGAAAATATAATATTTTTCGAACATAAACTGTTCAGTTCGGTTCAGTGGGCACCTCTAGTAGGTGGGTATAAAGGCTCTTCGTCTTTTTTCTTTGTCGTGATGACAACAAATTATGGTACTGCCAAATTAGGGTGGTGGTGGTTGTGGTAAGATGGAATTACTTTTCTCTGATATGTTTGCAAATAGACGTCTTTTTTATTCAATACCTCCAGCAATTGCTTTGATGTGTTCTAGTATGATTTTTTGAAACTTAATGTTTTTATTCCATTTCGTTTCTTTTTATTTTCACGTAGAAAACGGTGTTGGTGAAGTTAAGTTATAAGTTCTATACAGTTGCCCCTTTTACTCGAATTAAAATGCACATTTGAGTTTGACAGAAGACTCACTTTTTCGCCAACTCATTTTCAAATTACAAAGCACTTCATCTACAATGCTTAATTGTAGTAATTAATCTTTGCGATTAATAGAAATCTTATTTTTTCGAGATCTAAGAAATATGGTAAGTATTTTTCGTTCACATAATGTGCTTTAATTTGTTTTTCTTGAAGTCAATTCCTTATAGTCAATTTTTCCAATGATTCCAGATTCTAGATTTATCGACGATTTTCTGTTTTGGTTGTGTACGCTACTACTACTACTTACACGGCTAATACTTTCCAAGGTTTCGGTATTATGAGCGTTATTATCGGTGGTTTTAATGAATTCATGGCCATTTGTTTCTACATATGGTTGATGATTGGTTTCATTTAACATACGACTACAGCACGGCATTTCTTCTGCAGAATCAATCACAGCAGATATTGTCAATTGAGTTGATTGGGTATTACCTGAGAATATTTAAAAATAAAATTCAAAATCTAATAGAAATAATAAATAATGATTTGAATACAATTGCTTTTAATTTAAACCCGACGTGATTCAAGAATTCTGGACCAAAAAAGTGTAAAATCGAGTTTGTAAGATTTGACCCCATATGAGGCACTGAAACTTGGTCTGAAATTCTTGGAAAAAAAAAACCCGACCTCCGACCCCCTTAAAGGGTAGGACGACTTGGAGGGCAGGGGTCCAAAAAAAATTTCTCTCGTCATTCTGAACAACTTTGTAGTACATTATTTTTTGATCCGATGAACTTTTGAAAAATTGGGGCACCCCCAACCCCCTGGGAAAAAATTCCAAATTTTGCTCCGATAGAAATTTTTCATGTTTTATCCCCAACATACCCCCCAAAGGTTTTTTCAAAATTCCCACCCCCTAAGAGTGGCTCCATTATATGCGCCACCGTGTATAATAATTTGATCACCTTGCGGCTCTGTTTTTATTAATTGAGGCTGGTTTTCCAGGTCGGTTTGAACAGAAATATCGACGGCGTCATCACCAACTGTATTGTTTACAACTCTGTGACTAAGTCGTGAACTTGATCCAGATTTTGTAATGGCTGATGATGTCATTGAGTGAAAAGTTTGGCTACGAGTTCCTGAGAATCGCATATTATGTGGTGGGCGGTTTGGGTCCGTAGCTGCTAACTGAAACAAATTCGAAATTTTCCGAACTAATAAAAATTGATCTTGAATTTCGGCAAAACATAAACTAAATAAATTATTAATTATTATATTATTATTAAATAGGTGCTGTATAGAATTTAGAAAACGATAGATTTAGAAACAAGAGAACAACAGTGACAGTAGTAATTAGTGTATCGGTGTTAATGTAAATTGGGCAAAAATTTGGAGATTGACTTTTCGTTCGAAAATATTTTCTCATTTCATTTCTGCATTGAATATATTAAAATCCAATGTATTATTTTTAAAAATGTATAAATTATGTGCCAAAATTGGTCAAATTTTTTCAAATAATAATAGTAATATCTAAAATCCCAGTAACCGAATATAAAGTGTGATGTCACAAAAGTTATTGGATCGTTTATTTTATAAGAACTCCTGTTTGAAATCAACGGAAAAACACACTCGCTCCCACCTAAGGGGTTCCGACTTATACGAATGTTCCATATTCGAGCGAATATTTCATATATATATATTGCAAATGGAAACGAATGGTCGCGAATGTTTCATACACATTTTGCGGATAGCGCATATGAAAAGTCATATTTTTACATTCAAAAAGTCAAAGTGACAGATTAGGTGACAGAGATTCAAGCCGATATTGATATTTTTTTGGTAATATTAAATGAAATTTTTCTAAAATGGTAAATAAATCTTTGCCTCTCGTAATATAATCACTGTAAACTGTGCCTTGTGAAAGGTTTTTATTTTCATTGACGTAACTTTCAATTTCTTTTATATTATCTGAATTTATTTCTAAAATCTCACTTTTCAAATCGAATACGGCTTCTAAAATAATATTCAACAAATAATCTTGTATTTTTTTCTTCAACTGTTTTTCAAATTTTGTTGAGAACAATGACATTGTGTTTGAAACTGCCACGACAAACTGAACACAGCAATGTGTGTGTACAAATGTCACACGACAGTTTGTCGCATCTAGCAAGACGTATGCGGCATTCGCGAATGGTTGCGAATGAAATGTACGAATTTTCATAGATGTTGATGCGGATGAATATACTTTACTTCGTATATTTCATGTATGAATAGGAAAATGTTCATATATTCTGTATAAAATGGCATTCGCATATAGTAAAATGCCCTTAGGCTCACACATAGAGAAAGGCCTTCCGATCGAATTATAAGAGCTCTTCGTGCAATTGTTGCTGGAATGTCCAATCGTGCTGCTGCTAGAGATTTTAATGTGCCCAAGGGGCGGAGATGATTGAGACTCAAACATGTGCTTCTTCTTCAAAACAATACATACACAAGCATCACATGTACAGCAGAAGTCAATAAGTCTTCATCACAGAAACGAAGCTGAGTAGCGCGCGCATGTATTTGTGTTTGCACTGCTGTTATGGCGTATACTTTTGATGTTTGTGAGTTAGTGTGTATGTATTGTTTTGAAGAAGAAGCACATGTTTGAGTCTCACTCGTTCGGATGTAAATAACATAGGCATTTCCAGGCCATGAATGTGCCTAAACCGACTCTGCATCGTCATGTACGAGCTAATGCAAGACAAAACGTTGAAGACAATACATCGCGTGAAAATTAAATCATTGTCGAGGAAATGGCTGGTACACAAGAAACACCAGACCCAATAGCACCAACATCGATCGCACAAGGCCCAGTACCATCAATATCAGCTGCCCCAAGCTCAGTACCGTCATAATCGAACGCACCCAGAGCCAGTAGCAACAGCATCGACTGAGCCAAACTAAGTAGAATCAACTTCGTCTACACCGCAGCCAGAAGTATCGGAATTAAATGCAAATATCAGTCAAGTGCGAACAACGCTGTTCATTATTAAATCAACAGGTGGTCAGACTGTATGTACTTTTCATTATTCAACTCATTTTCAATTTTTTAATACATTGAATTCTAGGGGGTAGACACACATTTTTACTATACAAAACTAAAAGTATACTAGAAGCTACTAAAAGAATATTTGTGAACAAATTTTCGTATTGATTCTTCGACCGATCCAGACAAAATACATTGCCAATACACAGAAAGAAAAAATGTGGTATTTTTTATTCAATTTTGGTAGATTTAATATAAAATTAACCAACAACGGATTAAATTTACCATTTTTGACATCTCTGAGGCATATTTTTCAAAAGTGACTATTTGTTGAATAAGTTTTACCAACTGCTTCATTACATTTAACAACTTTTCGAAACCACAGATGACGCTAGCCCATGAATTTGGTGAATGTAATGAAGCAATTGGTAAAACTTATTCAACTGATAGTCTCTTTTAAGAAATATGCCTCAGCGATGTCAAAAATGGTAATGTTAATTCGTTGTTGGTTGATTTTATATTAAATCTACCAAAATTGAATTAAAAATACCACATTTTTTCTTTCTGTGTACTGTTTTTATGGTGAGATTAACGGTACATTTTTGTAAACAAAATATTTGCGTTCAGTGAGAACAATGGTTTCTATTGTTCTCCGTATAAACGTCTTCACACTGGCAATGCGATTCATTTGGCTCAATACTAGAAATACTAGCAGAATATATGCGTTTTTGTCTGTATACTAAAAGAAAGTAGAAGAAACTAAAAGAATCTCAATAAATATTAAATGAAACTAAATATAATAGAAATTGGTGTCTATCCCCTAGATTGAATTAATAAAGAGCAAGCTCTTGAAGATTATATGTTGCATTCTTTGAATATTTATTTTGGACTATCAGCAGTCGATGCACGCAAATTGGCCTATTTGCAGTTCAATTGAAGAAATTCCACTGCCTTCAGTCATAGTCGAAATGTCACACAATCGGTCTGATCAAAGTATTATTGCAGATACCATTGCCGACATCAACCAAGAAATGGAAGATAGTCTTCCTCGAATGGGTACGACTTCAACACCTCGTAGCTCAGTTTTCGATTTGTCAACCATGCTTGAAAATTTGAGGCCATGTCCGAAAGGCACCAGCTCGCAAAACAGCAACATGCAGCCGAAAGCCACAAAAAGGTGCTATTTTGACTGCGGACGATACTTTTGAAGAGGTCCAAGCACAGAAAGAAGCGAAAGAGGCAGCAACAATGCAAAGAAAAGTAGCCGCTTTGAAGAAGAAGGTGGAAGCTTTGAAGAAGAAGGTGGAAACTTTGAAGAAGAAGGTGGAAGCTTTGAAGAAGAAGTTAGAGGCTGGACTGAAGGTAGCAATGACGCAAGCATGGCCGAGCAAAAAGAAACCAGCTCCCATGACACCGAGCCGTATCAGCAAACGACGCAAGACAGTCGCCAGCTATGCCCTTCCACCATCAGATTCAGACTCAGAATGAATTTACCTTATCTTTTATCATTTTTTTTTCACAAAATTGCATCATTTACTAAAAAAGTTTCACAATTTTTTCTTCATATTTTTTGATTTTTCCACTATTTTTCATTACTTTTGTAACTTAAAAAACTAAGAAAAATGAGGACTTATTAGGTCCTGTCAATGTACACCTTATATGCGATTTACTAAAAAAATCTAAGAAAAATTAGCAATACTAAAGCCCGTGTCTCCCCTAGATTTAAATGCATTAAAAACTAGCTTAAATCATAGTTAAACCAAGCGGGGTTGGCGTATATGAGATTGGGAACTTTTTTATGCGAACGCAGCTGATCAGCGCCACCTCACATTAGTTCGAATTAGATCGAAAAACTGAATTTAATTCTGTAGCATTGAAATGAAAAAGAGAAAAAACAACAACAGTAGCACGGCCACACAGAGCTGTACATCTATGCGTGCTGATGCATACATACACATATACGCTTTCTTCATTCTTTCATTCCATTGTTATACGTATCTCACTGGTCAACAGATCTATGTAGCCATGTTACTGTTGTTGTTTTTTTTCTCTTTTTCGATTCAATTCATTGTAACTAAATTGAGTTCAACTATGGAATACAAGATGGCACAGATGAGGAGAATTCGCATTTTGTCTCTTCATAGCGCTCACCGCTTGAGTTAAACACTGTGTCTGATTTCTAATGTTTGGAAATACAATTGAATCGGCGAAAATGGAATGAAAATTAAAGGTGCGTCGATTCGCCCGCACATTTCTCATTTTACGCCAATAGAATAGAGCAAGGGGAAAATCGGTACTGAAATACTAAATATACTCAGAAGTATTGAAAAGTACCGAAAAGTACCGAAACGTATCAAAACATACCAAAACGTACTAAATAGGTATTCGTTTCAAAAAAATAGTGAATAATTTTTTCATGTTTTCGACTGTATTTTTGGTATAATGCACAAAAATATCGAAAAACATTTTTTCACTTTTTTTGTGCATTATACCGAGTCTCCGAGAGTTTCATACAAGCTTGCCATGTAACACCAAAAAGACAGTCGAAAACACGAAAAAAATATTCACTTTTTTTTTGAAACGAATACCTATTTGGTATGTTTTGATACGTTTCGGTACTTTTCAATACTTCTGAGTATATTTAGTATTTCAGTACCGGTTTTCCCCTTGGAATAGAGTCACTAAAACAAAAAAGTGTCTTCTACAAAAGTTGCGTATTAAAACTAGCTTTCAAATGATACCTTGCTTTCTTTTTTTTCCTTACAAACTAACCTTCGAGATATGAGCCTCAAAAGCCCCCACTTCCCCTATATATCTTTAAAACATGAACTATAACTTCGAACAATAGAAATAAAAACGAATCATATTCATTTGAAGATTTAAAGTGTTGTCCGTTTCGTCATTTTTTGGTTTCACTTCTTGAGCCAACCGGAGCAAGTAGAACGTTCAAAAAATGATCGCTGATATATAGTGGAAGAATTTATTAATATGCCCTTAAATATAGAAAGTTAAATCGTACCCGATTAACACTTAGGCCACCGGTAGCATTTCGAACATTTTTATACGGCTGGAACAGAACCAAGTACACCTTCGGTAAGAACAAGCACGTCAACGATACCGTTGCACTTATACTTAAGCACATACATATGCTGGAGACTTGAATCTAAAATGAGAAAAATCGAAAGAGTTTTTCACTTGCATCATTTTAATTCAAATGCAATCTGTGTAAAAGGGACACAACATTCTACTTGATGTAAAGTGGTAATAATCTTAATAAATTGAATTTTCTATTAGTTGTTCAAAGGAAGAATAGTAGCGATGCAAAAACATCAACGCAAAAAATGAAAGCACCACGCGTAGAGCACAAGAAAAAAGCAACGAGAAGAATGGTATGGGTCGAAAACGGGCGATTAGTACAAAAACTTTCACCAAAGTTTTGCATTAATTTGGAATATAATGAATAATTTTCAATTATTTCTGCTTCTTCGTTCTTTTTATTGTATCGTAACGTGATAAATAGTAAGAAACTACCAATTGCTATTTCAATTTGCTTTGAATACAAAAAAGAGAACATTGCTTGGTCGCTTTCTGAATATCTTCGTTTTGTTTGAATGTTTTGATGTAAATGTGATTCAATTGGATTCGAAATAATTTTTAATCACTTCATAAAAACTCAAACAAAATACAAAAGTTTTAATTGGATGGAATCGTACGATTTTCACCATACATGGGCACATGGGGGTTCTAAGCCCGGATAACCCCCCTCTTAAATTGTCTGAGCTAACACCCCCTCCCCCGACAGCTGCCGAGAAATCTTCCGATTTGCTAGGGATTTTTCACAGAAAGTGAAGACCTTTTTTTGCTAAACAACTTTAGAAATGGAAGAAAATCTTCAATCAAGCCGGTTTTGCCATGGTTTTCCGGACCAAATTCTGGTGTTTAAAGTATTTTCATGAACACCACCCCCTGTCTGTAAATGTCTCTTTGCTAAAGACGCACCATGGGTGGAACTTATACCACATTGTAACTTTGACCAGCATGCTTACAGCTCGCTGTATGCACATATTGGAATAAATGTAGGTCTCGTAATAAATAAATAAATAAAAATATATTTTTCTCATGGCTTTTATAGACTTTTAAGCACGGGAATGGCGTGTTTATGAGAGGCATGGCGACATGCCAAACCCTAACGCGACCTAGGGGCTACCTGCTTGAACCATACATTTTGTATTGATGATCTCACATTTGTAATTAACTTGTACTATTGTAGATATTGAAATAGTTATAAGGTTTAATCCGAAAAATGTGTAAGGTTTTTTGTCTCCAAATGTATATTGCATGGTTTTCCCTTTTAAGTGCACCATGTGATTTCTCCTTTGACAATCACTTAGAACTGTATACAAAACTCTATAGGGGTTGCCTTTGGGACTATACATTTTCAATACATATATTAGATAGAAAAATTTATATTACCTTGTAATCGTTATTCGTTCCGAAATAAATGGGCAAAAATGCCAACCACACTATACATGTCGAATACTACAGTAGAGAATAATTTTTTTACATAAAATGTGATCATTTTTTGTCAATTGCTTATTTTATATGAATGACCTAGAATAAAAACAGTTTGTGAATTCTGGTAAAAGTGTGGAGTTTCATGAGACGTAAACTCGAGATATAGCGACTTTTTGCCAGACTGTGTGTTTTGTATGATTTCAGAAGGCAATACCGCAAACCATCAATACAGATGCATGAATGCTGCGTAATACACGGCATCGCTATTGCGGCGTAATGGCACCGATTTCAATACGGTATGCAATGCGTCAAATATCTTAAACTTAGGCATAGCCTTCTGCAATCATACAAAACACACAGCTTGCTTTTTGCTTAAAAATTTATGAATATACACTTAAATTCGGTAGTTAGTTGAACTAGAGCTATTCTATACAAGGCCCATTTAATATTCTTTATTTATTTATTTGGTTTTAACAAAGCTGACACATTTTCTGTATCTTCATGAATTTACAGGCAGAAGCACTATAACTCGAATTCAAGGATGGATATTAATTCAAAATATTTTCGAATGTCTGGATATTAATGCGTAAATAATAGAACTGATTTTTGTGGTGTTTGTAGCAATGTACACTAGGGTGTTTCCACATGGAAAATATCAAAAAGTGGCTAGCATCATTTTGAAGAGCGTAAAATTCTGTATAAGATCATTTGATTTTCGATGCTGATTGGTCGCCGATGTCACTTCCTGGACTAAAAACACATTTGTGAATTGATTTCATGTCGCATTCACGCCAGAATCTGTAATTAATGAAATTTTAAGATTGAACAAAATTAAAAACATGAAAAATAATTTTAATATCAATATTATTGCTTAAATATTTAAAAAGTAACACAAAAACTAACAATTTTACCACAATAAACCAAAACAATGCAAAATTGCCAATTCATTTGACACATAACCTGTCATTTGTCATGCGTGAGCGAATCACGCTTCAAATGTCATTCTGTCAAATGAATTGGCGAATTTGCATTGTTTTGGTTTATTGTGGTAAAATTGTGAGTTTTTGTGTTACTTTTATTAATATTTAGGCAATTGTTTTGATATTAAAATTATTTTTCATGTTTTTAATTTTGTTCAATCTTATATTTTCATCAATTACAGATTTTGGCGTGAATGCGACATGAAATCAATCTACAAATGTGTTTTTAGTCCAGGAAGTGACATCGGCAACCAATCAGTATCAAAAATCAAATCATCTTATACAGAATTTAACGCTCTTCAAAATGATAATAGCCACTTTTTAATATTTTTCATGTGGAAACACCCTAATGTACACACAGAAAATGTATTTATTTACTGTGTGTATAACCATAACAATCGCTTCTATTGCTTTCGCGTTAAATATCCAGATATTCTGAAATATCTGGGATAAATATCAAGGGCAAAGCAGTACTAGAACAATGACTTTAGAACAATGTATAGAAAATAATGTCAACCATGCGTCAACTCTACCAATGCAGAGTAGCCGCGTTGTTTACGTCACAGTATCGTACTTCTCTTTTCTTCGCACATTCGTACGTACAGCGAATCGAAGCCATGTTTAGCTGTAGGCGCATATTCGATGTGTTTACAATTTCAGGAAAATTAATTATTTATATTCATATTGAAAATTTGTTTATAATAAAAAATATGTTAAAGTTTTTGAAAACAAGAAGCAAGACGAATTCAAGAAAGAAAAAGTACATTTGACATTGTTTTTGTACACACACAGAAACAAATATTCGAGTACGCTTACTAGCAATTACGGTGTTAGCAGAGAGTCTACCCCTCAAAATGAGTTACGCACTCTATTTTACTCTATTTTTTTTTGTTAATTTTATCCAAGTGAACGCATCGTAGTGAAAGAAGAGATACATGTGTAGTCATATGTACGTTGAACGCATGCGGCTATGACTACACATGTATTTCTTCTTTCATTATGATGTATTCACTTGGATGAAATCAACACCAAAAATAGAGTAAAATAGAGTGCGTAACTCATTTTAAAGGGTAGACTCTCTGCTAACACCGCAAGTGCGAGTAACCGTACTCGAATATTTGTTTCTGTGCATAGCATTAGGTGGTATTAAGTGGCATTATATGAATATTTTTTGGCATTAACTTTGCATTAGAATCATTATTCAAGTACTGCTTTGTCCCTTGATAAATATCCATCCAAAATATATAGACTGGTCACATTTAAACACTCAGTTATGGTAAATCTCGATTTTTTGTACTGATTTTATTATATTTCATTTCTTCCACTATTACCAAGCGCTTTTATTCTAAGATTTTCATAATTGTGTAAGAAATAAAACCAAAAATATTTTTTGATTCACCATTGTAAAGCCAATATATTTAGCTTCATTGAAGTTTTCCGGAATTTTTCTTGTTTTGAATGCATACAGTGTACACAGCAAAATCAGAACCATATTATAAACAAGTGACATAATCAATGAAAACGTTGACACCTTGCACGTGAGCACAGCGGTTAAAGGCTGCGGATGAATTTCCTTGACGTCAGGAACCTCATACATTAACCAACCAGCCGTTCCCACCAACTGAACACTTACAATACCTAAAAAAATACGGAGACACATAATGATAGTACGGAAAGGATTTCATTGAATCTATTCTAATGAGTACAAGATATAATGGCCGAAAAAGAAATATACAATGAAATTGAAGGAGAAATAACTGCATTTACATACACAGACAAATTGCTATTTGTGATATTGGTGATGTATAAATGGGCCTTGACACCGCTTTGACACCACAATTGAATATTCTTGAGATTCGGTTGGTTTTTACGAAAATAGCACTGTAGCAAAGACTTAGGCACAAGCCCAGACCAACTCGCAACAATGCACAGCGAATAACAGTTGGACGAGCTAATATAATGAATGTCATTACGTAACAAAGACAAACTCCAGTTAATAGTACATAGCATAATTCTCGTCCTGAGGCCATAATAACGGGGGTGTGGTTAAATCTATAATAAAATAAAGTAGTATTTAAATAGGAAAATGTGACTCATCATAACGAAGTAAAATGAGAACGCTTGTACATATTTATATATTTTTACAGGGTGGCGAAGAATAACTGTATTTTTTATTTGGTCATAAAACACATCTTTTCAGTTAAATTATGTAATTATTTTTGCATTTCTTAAAGAAAGACCATGGAGCGAGTCACCAAACTAGAAATACTAGAAAACTAGCACATGACGAAGCCAACTTCACGTTAATGTGGGTACAATTTGTACGTAAACAATCAACTTCACGTAACAGGAGAAATAGGTAAAACTAGCTAAAAGTAGATTGCGAATGGCCCTTTAAGGAAGACAATATATTTTGAATTGACTCGCCACACTGACAAAACTAAGGTTATGATTTTGACAACATTGTGTTGTTAATTCTTACATTCCAATGAATTTTGTGAAGTTTCCAACGATTATATACATCTCGAATATACCAGCGACGCTCTTTACAGTGCGTTCTTACTGATGCTCTTCTGAATTTCTTTTTATTTATCTTCTTTACATTGTAAGCAGCGATGAAGAAGAGCTATTTCATACACAGCAACAAACACAGTACGAGTAACGAACTACAAATCTAGTAAGCATTGCATTAGTTCTTGTATATGTTTCGTATGTACTGTGTTCGTTGCCGTGTATGATAAAGCTCTTCTTCGTTGCTGCTTCAGAAGAGCGTCAATAGCCCACACGCTCTGTACTCGGGATTCGTGTATTCCATTGTATGTATTCACAATTTCAACAATCGTTGACAACTTCACAACATTTGTTGGAATGTAAGCATTTACAACATAATGTTCATAACGTTAGTTTTTTTAGTGCATATTTGATTTTCTATCCTTAAAGTACTTATAACATACAGTAGGAGCAATTATATATTGTTTCAACTTAGAAAGCGGGTACTTGCTTTAATAATAATAATAATAATAATAATAATCTTTATTCACCGCCAAAACTGGCTGAATCATTTGAGTTTTTACAATTTTTTATACATTTGTTGGTGGGAAAAAGGTATGAATCAGTGATACTATGGTAAACATCTGATCACCGTTAAAAACCACATCTTTTCAA
>NW_022202110.1:0-1954 GCF_009176525.2 Contarinia nasturtii | reverse complement strand
TGTAAATAAGAAGAAGCAGTGTCTATTTAGCAACTGCATACCGGTGAATTTAAGTGTATATACACATAAATATTCCAAATTGCTTCAGTTCCAAATACGTTTTCTACGACCGTTTTTAGTCTATGGTATGGCATGGTCTCTTTTTTTTGCCAAAATGTTACTAACCATAGTCACAAAACATTTACACGAAATAACCAGAGCGTATGTAATATTTTTTTTTTTTTATCTGGTCTATACTGTAGCAGCGTACGGCTTGGTTAGCGTCAGGTTCAAATTCATTGAATAGCATAAGAGCAGAGAGGTTTTGTCAAAAGAACATTGTTGCAAAAGTAAAGTTTATAAAATCCAATGATAAAATACTCTGTTGCGCAAAAGGAAATGAAAAATCTCTCACACAAGTTGAATGTTCAGTTGGGATGTCATGTCTCTCCCCATCCTCAATTTGCCATGGCTATAATCGAGCCAAAATTCTCTTGTGTTTGCGAAGTATCAACATATAGCTATGCAACAATTGCAGAATCTTTTCTGCATATGTTTTGCATACACACTTGGTATTTGTTGTTCACCATTCGTAAAAAATTAATACAAAATTATATAAACTGTAAAGTGTGCATTCCAGGTCTGGTCGAGTGTCACGTATATCGGATATAGAGTTTACAAAGCGCGATGGCAATGAGTATGCGCGCTCGCTCTCTTCCTCTCACACCAAATTCATCACAAATTATTTCGTTCTCTCATTCGTTCACGATATGCTTGCTTACATCTCGAATTTCAATAGCAAATGGTGCCGACGATTGTAAGCTAAGGCGATCAATGTTGCTGATAGTTTGGCTACCGCTTCTGTCAAATCGACAGAGAAAATGGAAATGGCTAAAACTTTTGAATTTAAAGATCATCACAATGCAACGCAAAATTAGAACATGGATAACATCAGACTCTCTTGGTTTTTGTGTGTGCACCAAATGCATTGAATGCATTGATACGTGTTGGCAACCACTTCACCATTTACAACATATATTTTCTCATATGCTTTCTGTCGTTCATTCGTTTGGGTTGTTCGGTCGGTCGGTCGGTTGGTCGGTCGCATACAGCGCGTTATACACAACGCCTTTATGCACATTTATACACACATGCCAAACAAACGCTTTATCCGCTTGTGCAAATTCAATAAATTGGCAACAGTCATTGGGTGAAGAAGAAATTAGTTAGTTCCCAAAACGAGGATATAATAGACCATTTCTGTGGCACTAACAATTACTGTTTTACTCTGTCTCTTTCGTTCGCTCTCTACCTCCATCTCTATCTGTATTGCATTTTCGTTTGGTTTCTTCATTCGTTGTCGCTGCATTGCTACAATTACCATTCGAATCATTTTTAATAGTCGTTTTGCTATCATCTCTCTTTCTATATGGTGCATATGATGCTAAATGAAAATGAGTTTCGAACGTGAAACGGCATGCAAACAGTCAGCCAACCAAACTGATATTCTCGGTGTGTTTATGGTAATAATGTTAATTGCTGTGCAACTTTGGATTTGGATCGTAACTTTTAATATATGGTTTGTTCTTCAATTACTTTTGTCTGTATATTTGAACGTTTGTACATTTTTTTTTCTTCCACTTCTCATGCATTCGCAGCGGCAGCTTTTCGTTGTCTGTGTACTCAATGCAGGAAGAACATCTTCAACTATCTTATCATTGAGTGAAAAAGTTTTTTTTTACGACTTATTTCAAAGCTTTGCCTTCCATATTCTCTCTTTCTGTTTCTATCTTTCGCTGTTTCCATAAAAATAACTCCATCAATTGGACGATGCCAGTTTGCCATGTTTTCTTAAATAGTTTGCGAATTACTGAGCATGCTTCTTATTGAAAATGAGTATATAATATTGTGCTAAAGAGTAATTTCATGGCAAAAATGCTTCGATTATATGTGCAATTATTTACCATTTGCGTCA
>NW_022202109.1:0-3020 GCF_009176525.2 Contarinia nasturtii | reverse complement strand
TATGTGAATTTTATGGAGGAGTGCATAGAAAATTGAAAAAATTAGCTATAAAGGTTCCATTGCGCAAGAAATAAAGTATTAAATACATTTTCACGCCTAAGTAATACCTACTAAATGTAGAAAAAAATAAGGTTTTTTTGCTTAGAAAGTCCAAGATGTTGTCTGATATCACAAAATGGTTTTTTCTTGCGATGTTCAAGATACAACATAAAGACTGACAAAACTGACATAGTGACATACACTTCGCAGAATTTCTGTAATATATTTTGGTTCCACAGGTATTTTGGATATTGAATTTCTGAAACTTTTGTTGAATGCGATGAATTGATAACGTCATTTTATTGTTTTCATTCCATTTATCGAAAAATAGTTCATCTTTCCTTAATTTTACTGCTGCGCCATGGGAAAAACTATTTTAAATGTGAATTTTTTCTCATTGTTAATTACCGTTTTAATTTGGTCTACCCCAATATAGCTAAAAATTTGAAAAATGTTGAGCTGGAATGACGAAATGGATAATATGCTTGCTGCCATTGACCGCCAAGTAAAGTATTCGTTGAAAAACATTAAAATGGCGTTCAAATGTAGTGGCTTATCGTTTGATGCCGAATTCAAGCATTATTTGGTACGGGCTCTGAATAATCGGTAAGTTGTTGGTAAATATTCGATTTGGCATTTTATAAAATTGACTTTATTGATGATATTTGTAGCATCAAGGAAAGTTGTGATCAATTTGAAATTATTTCAATGTTGGAAGACAAAGTCAGCCCTTATGCAGAAGTGAACACGTCAGCAACCGATGAATACCAAATGTTTAGCCATGGTAGAAACTGTAGTCAGCACGAAATCAATGGCCCCGTCGAAATAATCGACTCAAGCGATAAAGAGGACCAAGCAGGCAATTGGGTTGAAATGCAATTCTTGGAAACGCCTTCCACCATTCACTACGATGATCACGACATGCCACCTGAATTCAACGATGGCGATCAACTTAACGAGGATGGAAGCTATGATGAAAAGCCAAACATGAATTCAAACAACGTTGATTGCCGCAAAGGCATTCCGAAGAACGCAATTAATTTTTTCAAGAAAAGCCTTGGTAAAGCAATGACACCGGTAGATGGGGAAGTGAACAATGGCATTCCGTTGATGACTGGTGATGTACCGTTATATCCTGGGTTGGACGCACCAAAAAAACGTACCGTTACACTAAATCATGAATCAAAGATCTTGCGTTGTGCCAAAAGTAATAAGGAAATATTACCAAACGGAAAGGTTACCGGAAGATCAACCAGATATCCAGGAAAGGAGACTGAAAACTATTTGAAAACAGCAATTGTACCAAACCAGTTGAAGATGAAGAAATGTTTCAAATGCATACACTGTGAATATTCTTGCAAAAGCAACTCGGACATCAAGAAACACATGCGCACTCACACCGGTGAGAAACCATATCGATGTGATATTTGCCACAAAGGATTCACAATCATGCGCAACATGAAAAGGCACCAAGTGACACACACCAACGAAACTCCGTTTCATTGCCGTGGCTGCTTCACTGGATTTTATCAAGAGGTCGACCAAGAAGATCACGAAAAAGTTTGCAAACATCGTCGATATGAATGCCATATTTGCAAGAAGTTTGTCACTTCCGACAAACATCATTTCCAAAGGCATATGCGAACACACAACGGTGAAAAACCGTTTCGATGCGAGATTTGTACGAAGTGTTTTACACGAAACGATAGTCTGAAGACACATTTGGACACCATCCACACCAATTTTTAAAAGGTCTCGTCTACCTTCAAAATATTCGCATTCATTGTGAACATTGAAATCATGACTTTTATTGACATCTATTTATCTCTTCTACTATTTCAAACATATTTCAAGCTGAACTAATAATTATCGAAAATAACATTCATTTTGCTTAATTGATTAATTGTATTCAGACACATTATGGTGTCCTAAAGTAAATGAAATGGATCATTAGAATTTTCACACCTTTAATGTTCGTTTAAAAAAATTAATAAATCGAGTAAATTCATACATTTACAATGATTAAAAATAAATTAAATTTGTATAGCTTCCTGTTATGTATTTTTTTCTGGTCTTTTGCTGCAACTGATTTCGCTGAGTTTAGAACATCAATACAGCGAATT
This sequence comes from Contarinia nasturtii, assembly GCF_009176525.2. Classification (NCBI taxonomy): domain Eukaryota; kingdom Metazoa; phylum Arthropoda; class Insecta; order Diptera; family Cecidomyiidae; genus Contarinia; species Contarinia nasturtii. Next base: position 858 of record NW_022202109.1, on the reverse strand, counting down.
CATTTTGACAGTTTTTTAGCAATAAATTTTTGGTTTGAATTCAATGGCGTCATTCTATCTATACGACTTGTTGCATAACAACGTACTGAACACGTTTCAATCTGGAAACTAAAGAAATAAACTCATATTTTCGTCGAATTAATACTTTATTGGATTGAATTCATTTCAAATATTCTTCTATTCGCCCAAGAGCATTTCATTTTGTTGGAAGTTATTTATCAAAAGGTGAGAATAATCAATTTAATTTCGATTCAATCAATTCTTAGTAAGAAATTTTGTGTCCGAATACCGGAATCGTGTTCCAAGTTGAATATTGTTATTTTTTCGACATAAAAATTGGACAAGAACTTAAACAACAACGAATCAATTGGCGCGTTTAGTCAAAGTACTATCTCTCTCTCTCTCTCCATTATTATCAATTTGATTTTTTTTCGGTATATTCCAGGTAAAAATCCGAAAATGTTGAACTGGAATAACGAGATGAGCCAAATGCTTCTTGCGTTCGAACTACAAGCCAAATATTCTCTGAGCAACATTAAAATGGCACTAAAACACGATGGTTTGTCGTTTAATGCTGAGTTCAGGCAGTATTTTTTGCGAGCTACGACCCATCGGTTAGTATATCATCTCAGGATTCCATTTGTTTATCTTTTTGATTAAATTTTTTAAAATTCTTTGTAGAATCGAGGAAACCTATGACAACTTCGAAATTAATTCAATTTTTGAGGACCAAGTGAACGGTGATGCTTATGGAAGCACGTCAGCAATTGATAGACTTCCGATGCTGAGCTCAATGTATACCAAAAATCATGACTTTCACGGTATTGGGGAAGAAATAACGGATACAGTTGAAGTCAT
>NW_022202108.1:0-6391 GCF_009176525.2 Contarinia nasturtii | reverse complement strand
TTTGACTGCTACGCGGCAATTGGTAAATGTAATATTATGCTGGGGTAAATTTAATTTGTTCGTGTCGTTTGTTTTGAAAATATGACAAAATGGTAGAATTCGTACGGTAATTTGGTAAAGTAATATTAAACTTACAAATTACCCTTTACATTTACCAATTTTTTTTTCTCTCTGTGTGTGTACTAAAAAAATGCTCATTTTAGGCAACTCCTTTATACAAATAATATTTAAAATAAAGGAAACTCTAAACTTTTCATTAAAAAATATATAATTATTTTTTGACTCTCACTCGAATGCATGATCATCAAGATCACTAAAATATGTGTTCTATTCAAAATTTAAAATTGGAATGATTTAAATATTCTACAAAAGATCCTTATATATACTCACAATGAGTTTTTCAGTTGAAGTTATATTGTAAATTGTCCGATGGATACGACAACTTGTATGCATCCATCGACTGCTGGTTGGTAAACGTTGATTTAAAAAAAATGAATGTACATTCTTATTTGGCATTAATACTGGGGTAAGACTTGCATTCAGCTGCCCCTGCTGAATGTATATTGGAGTGCTTGAATTGGTAACAAATGTGGCATTAAAATTAGGATTTATCGTGGTCGATAAATTATGGTTGGCGAATTGTGTTTGTTGAAAACACACGGCCGAACTTTGATTCGGCACCAATGGCATAGAACTTTGTGAATATAAATTTTGAGACGTATTTGCACTTTGTGAATATACATTTTCGTTTGTATTTAATGATGTCGTACCATCATCTACATTTTCATATACAACGATCGGTTCATTGTATAGTTCGCTTTCAATTTGGTTTATTGCTTCTTGCTCGAGAAGATCATTGTCATTTTCATGTGAAATTTATGAAATTGTTTCACAAGCTGAACTTTGTTCTTGTTGGTTGTCATTTTGTTGCGCGCATTTTTTGTTGCTCGATAATCAACTTAAAAAAACCAATAAAACCATATCACATTAAACCCTTTCAAATCACTTACTTCTTACAATCACTCACCACTTTTTCGATTATATCTTTTTTTTTATCGGTAAGCCAGATGAATCTTAAATGAATTAATCACATTTAAATTTATTGAATAATTTAATTCCGTAGGCTTGCAGTGTTCAGACTACGAGGGCGCGTAGTTGGAATTACGAAACTTTTTGACAGCTTATAAAAACTGCAAAAGTACACGCTTTAAATCACTAGTACTATTAAATATCGCCAGTTTTTTGTTGTCAATATTCCATTTGAAATTTATGTAAATAATTCGAATTTCTTCAAAAAATATTTTAAATTCAATCGATAGCAAAGAAAAGAATCTCAGAAGTTTGATCTAATCTTTCAGAATCGTATACCGGAGAAATGCATCTTTAATGAAACTCTCCAATCGCGAAATATAAACATACAAAATTGGATGAATGAATTTCGTATAGCAATTAATTTAATTTAATTTAATTCATTTTTAATTGAGAGGACATACAAATAAAAAAAAACATTTAAATTAAAAAAAATATATCAAATTTGCCGATTGAAGCTATATGCATGTACTTAAGTATCTAACGATACTCTAATGGTAATTAAGTAACTCTTTGACATGTGACGTTTGTTCTATCATTTTTATATTTGAAGCATTTTTGGTACAATTATTTAAACCTAGTCCCAAGTTTCGACTTTCAAATGTGCGGACATTTGGCTATACATCCCATTTCCGAGTTACTTCAATCTTGATGGGGACAATTTTCGGATATGGCGTATCACGGCGTCTGCCTCTTCCATATTGGAGTAACCCGGATTTGCAAACTGGCAATCACTCTATGAAGTTTGACAAGAATACATTCCAATATGCTTTATGCATATGTGCCAAAAACGATTTCTTTAAGGAGGCACCATTTCAGGAATATGTTTTGATTGAAATGCACAGATACACTTGACAGTATATGAGTATAAACACATTTCAGCGGGCTTCAACACATATATAAACGCTAATCTAGCGAATCACGGAAATGTGTTGCAGGTTGCACAAAAATGTGCTTTCGGTGGTCACGGTTATGTGTATTCTTATATTGGTACACACACACACACACACACACACTCTATGACAGTATACAGGGTGGCGCATTTAATCGGGTTTTCCAGGGGGGTGGGAATTTTGAAAAACCCTTTGAGGGGTATGTTGTGGGTAAAAAATAGAAAATTTCTATCGGAGCAGAATTTTGAATTTTTCCCCAGGGGGGGTGGGGGTGCCCCCAATTTTGCAAAACTTCATCGGATCAAAAAATAATGTACTACAAAATTGTTCAGAATGACGAGAGAAATTTTTTAGGACCCCTGTCCTCCAAGTCCCCCCACCCCTTAAGGGGGTCGGGGGGTCAAAAACCCCCAAGATATGATTTTTTTTTACCTGAAACCCAAAAATTCAGAATCAGCATGAAAAATTACCTTAGAATCGATATTTTTCTCATCCACGTTTTTTCACAAATTTTGGACCAAAAAAGGTGTAAAATCGACCCCTCAATCTAACAAAGTCGACTTTGGTTCGACTTGAATTTGTGATGCGCCTGGTTCAATTGGTGGCTCATTTGGCTGACGTTCGTTTGCTTGACCTTGATCCGATGTGGATATTTCGTTGGGGTCGATATTTTGTTTATCGACTTGAATTTGTGATACGCCTGGTTCAATTGGCGGCTCATTTGGCTGACGTTCGTTTGATTGACCTTGATCCGATGTGGATATTCCGTTGGGATCGATAATTTGTTTATCGACTTGAATTTGTGATGCGCCTTGTTCAATTGGCGGCTCATTTGGCTGACGTCCGTTTGCTTGGCCTTTAACCGATGCGGCTTGTTCTACATTTGGCCCATTGTCGAGTACATTCTCTTTCACCGGAGCGGCCGATTCATTGCGATCGATATTTAGAGGCTGGTCTGGTTGACGAGCGGATTCTTGAGGTTGTCCATTTTCGGCAACTAAATCACAAAAATAAACTTTTATTCAATCAGAATTTAAAAAAATTGCAAAATTTTTGTTACCATATTCGTTTGAATCAAGTCCATTGTGTTCCTCTTGTGTATTGATAGTTCTATTCAGTGCAGATATAGCGGGATCAACAAATGTAACACCAGTCGGATATGCATTGAAACAATAAGCATTTTGGTTCAAATATAATTTCACATTGAACACGCGTTCGTGGTTGAATGCCTTGAACACAAGCCGACTATTTTGAATGGTGGCTTTTTGTTCAACGTTGTATCGAATGATTCCATTCTCGATTTGATAGCGGTTATTTACGACTAGGGCACAGGCATTGGCTTCTGCGTACATGATAATACGGTCGTGTACATCACGCACATTCAGTGCTATTTTTCGAACGGGACCAAACGAAGCAACAACCAACCGCGCGCCTTCCTTGTATATCACGATGTGTTCGCTGGGAATGAAAAGTGGAACTTTTGTTATTGGTTTTTCCTTCTCGTTACCATCAACGAGAACCACTTGAGTAACGCTGCCAAAACCAATTTTGATCATCATATTAGCCGGAACGATCGATTCAACGGGATCCAATAATTGCGAAACGAAATACTCTTGAGTGCACCAAGTTTTGTGTGATGATTTTGATGTACAGACGTTATCACATACACTGCAACGTGTAAAACGCTGCCGTTGTTGGCAATCGCGCGAAAAATGTTGGCGAGAGCCACAATTATAACACTGATTCATTTTCTCGAACGTTATCAAAAATGTTCACTGTTGTTTTAAGTAATTTCAATTGAACTATATTCCCGAATTCTGTGAAATGCGCCTTTTCAACTTTCAAATGTATAAAGGAATGAACAAAAAATGACAGCAGCACTAAACAACTGAGCTATGAACTGAGCTCATCAGTTAAAACCAACTTCATGATGTTTGCATTGTATTCTATATATCACGAACCGGTTACAAATGTCACAATATTTTTTGCTGTGACTATTTACGTTGACAATTTGCGTTTTGGGGAAAATTTATTTAATTTATTCAAATAAAACACTCAAATGGATATAAAACACTCAATAACTGTCTTTTTAAATGGACAACTGATAGATTTTAACGATCGCTATAAAATTAAAATCGATTTACTGGATCCAAAAATACCAAAAATAAAAAAAAAGTGTGTCGTAGTATTGGACCGATTATCAAACGATATGATTGAAGCAGCATTGAATGGAAATATTTCTAAAATGAATATATCATCAAGCGCCAAAGCAATCGAACGAATGCAAATTGGTAAAAACTCTGCAGCAAAAACAACAGTATTCACTGTTGAATCAAAATGTACGAAATATAATTTACGTTCGAATTGTACGTCATCAAAAGGCACACAACAAATGGAAACTGGTAACTTTTTGAGTAAAGATTTTTTTAATTTGTCATTGATTTTTATTTGAAATTTTTGAAGGGAAACGCCAAATTCAACAAAACAGAGACGAACGTTCGAAAAAGAGAAAGCTGAACAGTGGCGAGGCGAAAATAACAACGGTTTCAGCAACTATAAACAGTGAAAAGGAAAATCGTATTTCAACGATTGAATTTAGCGTTGGTCAGGTTGTTTGGGCTAAAATTCGCGGTTTTCCACACTGGCCTGCCAAAATTCATCATATCTGTGGGGATAAAATGCTTCAAGTTTACTGGTTCAATGATTATAGAACAACGAAAGTATATCGAACACAAGTCCAAAACTTTTTTAAAAACTATGATTTGTACAAAGATAGTCTTCAAACTACTATCGGCTTAGAATGTGCTGTCAAAGAAGCAATAATTTATATTGGAACCGCTCGCCTAAACAGCTAATAGAATAATGTCAACGTACGAACACAACTTATGACTTACAGCCTGTGAGATAACAACAGCTGTGTATATAGATTTTTTTTTGCTAAATCACTCAAAATTGAGGTTATGATGTTTCATATGTCAAATTGATTTCATCGATTCAATAAATTCTTTATCCAAATTAGAAAAAGTGTGTTAAATTTTTGGTTTAAAATTTATTACTACACGTAAAAGATGTCGGAAAATATTCTAACTCGCGGCAAACGCCGCATGTATGATTATTTTGTGCGAGATATAAATGGTTTGTATGAAAATGTTTTTAACCTTTTTTTTGATTAATCTGAAATCTTCGTATATAAACAATATATCATAACTTTACAGAGTCAACAACTGTCGTTCAGTCTAGTGTCGTAACTCCCAACATCGAACCACCTGCAAAAAAGAAACGGGTTATACCACGTATTCTTGATGGAAAATTCTTTGATATTGAATCGATCGTTGATACTAAAGTCGTAGCGAAATGTAAAGAGTGCCAGCAGTTAAAAAAGGGAAACCTAACAAGCACCGGTAATTTCTTAAACCATTATAGAGGAGCCCATTCAGATGTCATGCCTGAGTTGGAACTTTATATTAGTCGTACGCAAAAATGGGAAGCAATACGATCGAAAACTGTTGGAATATCAGGCCCATCTGTATCCAAAGAACAGGTAAATGTCTGTCATTTTAATATATTGATATTACGAACGTTTCATTTGAAATATTATTATTTTAATTTCAATTGATATTTGTTCACATAGCTCACGAGCCATATATTGGATTTTATCGTACAAGAAAATCTAGCATTCAGAACGGCACAATCAACATCATTAAAAAGTCTTTTGGAATTTGTTAGTAATCGAAAAGTACAAATGCCATCGAATAAGTATTTCATGAGCTTTTTAATGAACAAATTCGACGTTATGAAATCCAAATTAATTGAATTGTTGGCACAACAAAAATATGTTTGCGTCACATGTGATGTGTGGAGCAGCCGGGCACAAGCGTACATTGGCATGACCGTTCACTTCATCACAAACGATTTCGTTCGAAAGTCTTACGTTTTATCATTTAAACAAATGAAAGGAAGACAGACAAATAAAGAATTAACTGAGGAAATGGATCGAACTCTCAAAAATTACAATTTGGATGCCGATAAAGTTGTAAATATTGTCACGGATGGTTGCTCTGCATTTACAAAAAGCTTTGCAACATTTGGAACGAAAGACGAACTCGTATCAACGAACGAGTGTGAAATTGATGAGATACCGAGCGATGACACATTTATGTCGGAACGATTGGACATGCCTTTCATACAAAACGAAGACGGTGAACTTTTTATCAGCAATGTAATAACAATCGATTCTGTCAATTTAGACCCAATTTTGATAAATAATGACGACGAAAGGGAGAATATCATAGCTGGACAAAATTTAAATGAAAATACATCTAGTTTCGTAGATGATTTGATCCTTTCTGACCAAGAACAAAATGAAATGATAACATTTCAAAAACAAAATTTAATATTAATGTTATTAA
>NW_022202107.1:0-13042 GCF_009176525.2 Contarinia nasturtii | reverse complement strand
GAAACGGACGAAGGGTGGCAACACACCCTCAATTTTGTCACAAATGTTCAAAAGGAGCTCCGCATAGCGGAAAAACAAAGAAGAGAAACAACGGAGAGACAAGCATAAAATGCTAACCAGCCCTGCGATGTAATACCTAACGGCAGTTCCGCGGGGAGAGTGGTAGAAGAGTGTGCAAGGGTGTGGTTTAGTACGTAGGCGCTTTCCCAGTCGGCGAATCGTGCATGCCATTCGGTCACATCACCATTGGTATCTTTGGAAGATTCCACATCCAGGCAAAAAGCCAAAAAAAAAAAAAAAACACACACACACACACAAAGAACAAACACATCAATCGACTTTAGTGCACAACAGATCGACGCAGTCATACCACAGGTGACAGAAGATGAGCTAGTTATGGCATGTAAAAAAATCGGGGACAAAAAAGCACCTGGACCCGATGGCATTCCTAACAAAGCGCTCAAGGCGGCTGTAATAAAAAGGCCGGACTTGTTCATTGAGATAATGCAACAGTGTCTCGAGGAGGGCCTATTCCCCGAACAATGGAAGATGCAGCACCTGGTCTTGCTCCCGAAAGACCAATATGTTTACTGGACACCGCCGGAAAAATCTTGGAACGGATCATATACAACCGTCTACTTGCAACTGCAGAGGAGAAGAGGGCTCTCTCCGAAGCGCAGTTCGGTTTTAGAAAAGGGCGATCTACTGTAGACGCCATAAAAGTAGTCGTAGATACAGCAGCTGCCGCCATAGAGGGCGATAGGTAGAGATGGGGAACAAAAGAATACTGTGCAGTAGTGACATTGGACATAAAGAACGCCTTTAATACGGCAAACTGGTCACAAATAAAGAAGTCGCTTGCCAGAATGGACGCTCCGTATTACCTGAGAAAATTGATCGCAAGCTATTTCTCGGACAGGAAACTGCGGTAAGATAGCGAAGATGGAGTGAAATACTATGGTGTTTTAGCCGGAGTGCCGCAGGGCTCTGTATTAGGCCCACTCCTGTGGAACATCATGTACGACAGTGTTCTGAGATTGCCACTGCCGCCAGGAGTAAAAATCGTTGGTTTCGCTGACGATATCGCCACTGTCATCGTAGCGAAACACATAGAAGAAATCGAAGCAGTCGCGAACGAAGCAATTTCGCAAGTCAAGAGTTGGCTGGAAACTGCTGGCCTAGAGCTGGCAGAGCACAAAACGGAAGCAGTCCTAATCACGGGTCGTAAATCACTGGGGTATATGAAAATAAAAGTCGGCAACCAAATATTTAGCTCGAAAGACTCGATCAAATATCTAGGGTTCATGATAGACAACAGACTCCAGTTCAAGTCCCACGTCGAGTACATAAAGAATAAGGCAGCATCAACGCAAGCAGCGCTCTCTAGAATACTGCCAAATATCGGGGGCCCCAAATACGGTAGGAGAATCTTACTCTCAAGAGTAGTTAGCTCGATACTGCTCTATGCCGCTCCGGTTTGGGCAGCAGCACTGACGACTAAAGCAATAAGGAGAAATCTTGCAACCACATACAGACTCAGCGCACTGAGAACAATAAGTGGCTTGAGGACGATAATATCTGATATTATCAGACGACGCGGCATTATATACTTGATATTTTCTATGCTGACATTAGTAAGGCGTTCGACACAGTCAATCCAATTAAACTTATTCAAAAAATCGCAAAATTTCGTATCTCCAACGACATCATAAATTGGTTATTTTCTTACTTAAATAATCGTAAGCAATACGTTAAAATCGGATCATCTACAGGGTGGGCCAGAATAACTGCAATTTTTTTTCGCACCTATGTAGATACTACTATAATAACTTTCCAGTCACTCTTTTGTTTACCGTTATGTTTATTCATGTTTTGGTTATCCACTGTGATGATGCACATTATTGCGCAGTTCTTGTTTACTTTGCTACAATAATGGATGTGAAACGTCAACTCGTTTTGAATTTGCATAAAAAAGGTTTGCGACAAATTGATATTTTTCGGAAGCTTCAGATCGACAATATCAGTTTGAATTTTATTCATCGCACCATAAAACGATACAAGGAGCGTGGAACTGTCGATGTGAAGCGAAAAACGGGCAGAAAAAGATCTGTACGAACAAAAGGTCTGGTCCAAAAGGTACGAAAGAAAATTCTTCGAAATAACAAAAGAAGCGCCAGAATATTAGCTCGTGAGCACAATATCAGTCGATCTTCAATGCGACGAGTGTTGAGAGAAGATTTGGGAATGAAACCATTCAAAAAAACCCGAAAACATGGTTTGACAAAAAAAAATAAGCAAGATAGAAAGCGAAAATGCAAAGATCTGCTAAGCCGGGCCGCAACCTCAAACATCGTTTTCTCCGACGAGAAGTTGTTCCTTTTGCAGCCAAGTCTCAATGCGCAAAATGATCGTGTTTACGCAGCGACAATTGAGGACATTCCTGAAGATGATTTAGTCGTTGAACGATATCAAAATGTGTCAAGTGTCATGGTTTGGGGCGCCGTTTCGGCCGACCACAAATTTCCCCTTGTTTTCGTTGAAAGTGGCGTTAAAATCAATGCAGCTGTGTATGAAGAAGAAATATTGCGCAAAAAATTGTTGCCACACGCCAAAAAAGTGTTTGGTAATGAACCATGGGTGTTTCAACAAGATGGGGCACCGTCACATCGAGCAAACAGAGTGCAACAGTGGTTAAAGGAAAATGTGCCTGATTTTATTGATAAAGACGAATGGCCGCCATCGTCTCCAGACTTGAATCCATTGGATTATTTTGTGTGGGGCTACATGCAATCAAAGTTAAATGATCTGAAGATTACGAAAACCACAAAATTGGATGCATTTAAAAAGAAAATCGTCAAGATTTGGAACGATATTCCCATCGAAATGGTGCGGTCCGCGTGTAAATCGTTTTTACGACGTTTGCGTTTGGTGATCCGTGCAAACGGAGGAAGAATCAAAACCAAAACATGAATTTAAAATTTTGGACCCTATTCTAAATCCCAATAAAGTTTTCATTCAATTTTAGTAAAAAACAATACTTTTTCTGAGCACATATAAAAATTGCAGTTATTCTGGCCCACCCTGTAAATCTGATCTCATTGATGTTTTATCGGGGGTTGGCCAGGGCACTATTCTGGGTCCATTATTATTCATCATTTTCTTTGACGATTCTAATATTAATCTGCCTGGCGTTCACAATTCAAATTTTGCCGATGACAAGAAGTTAGCATTGGAAATTAGAGATCATAGAGATTCGGAAAAACTACAGTTAGCAATCAATATGTTTTTGGACTGGTGTGACAATAACGCATGGGGTGAATCACGCTAGTGAATACTAGAAAAACTAGTAAATCTAGTGCGAAGAATGACGTCACAAACGAAGCTAACTTCACATCAAAGGCCATATAATTTATATGAAAAACTGCTGAGAGCCAACTTCACGCACTAGAATTTTCTAGTTTTCTAGTGAAATCTTATCAAAAACTAGATGCACTAGAATTTCGTGATTGACCCCATGCAATAACGACTTAAAAATTAATCACAACAAATGTAAGCTGTTTTCATTGTATACAAAACGATCGCCCATAGTGAATAAATATACAATTCGTGACAAAATAATTGAACGTGTGGATGAAATCCGCGATCTTGGTGTGATCCTCGACAGAAAACTAAGCTTTTAATCGCATATTGAATTTATTTGTAATAAGGCGAACGCAGCATTGCAATTTGTAAAGCGACAATCTTTCTATTTCGACAAAGACATAATACGAATTTTATATATGGCGCTGGTTCGTTCAAATCTTGGCACTATTTGGTCACTATATCATACTACACAAAAAAGACAAGTAGAAAGCTCACAGAAACAAATAATTATGCTGTTGAACGGTGATTTTCTTCGTCAAATGAACGGGGACTATATTCTTCGACCATACACCGAACGTTGCACGAATTTTGAATTATCCACGCTTATTCGCCGTAGAGTGAACGCTTCGGTATTGTTTATTCATTCCATCATTACTGGCAAATTTAAATCGCCTCATCTATTGTCGCAAATAAATTTGAATAATGAACAAAGAACATTAAGGAATCCTGAATTTATCCGACTAAAGACATATTCTACTGACCACACGACTATGTCACCATTCAATAATGCATGCCGGGCGTTCAATTATGCAACTTTGTTTATTGACCCATCTATCGCATTTTCAATTTCGTCAAAAGTTGTTACAACTACCAGACGAAGTATTTGGACCATGGGCCATTCTGTGACGGAAAGGGAGAATTTTTGTTTGTGCTTTCTTTTTATCGGACAATTACAATAAAAAACGAAAGCGCAACCCCAGGTTGTCATTTCTTTATTCATTTATGTCAAAAAGCTTATGGAATGTTGTGATTTTCAGTTGATCGATCGAGGATAATATGGAGATCTGGGCCTGATCCGTGGACTAAAATTATGAGATGCTGTGAATTTATGAGGGGCCACTTACTGACGATGATGAGGGTGCCTGACAATGATATTAAATGGAATCTACTATCCGTTATATTGAGAAATCCTATATACTACTTATTTATTCACCTACCTATCTTATTTAATTCGAAACTATTTATTCAATACTTGACTATTTAAATCAAAACTTAAATTAATTACTCATATTTAACTTATTGCTCTGATTGTGAAATCCTAAAATTGTTAAAACACCTAAGTTCAGCCAGCATTTGGCAATGAAATAAATAATAATAATAATAAATAATTAGTTATAGCCGGGATGATGCCAGTGGATATACTGGCGAACGAAATGTGGAGAATCTACAACAGAAGAACCACAGACAAAAGCGAGTATAAACGCATTAAAAAAGAAGAAAGAACAACATCGATGGCCAAATGGCAGACTCGATGGGAGACCACAACAAAAGGCCGATGGACCTACAATCTTATACCGGCCATTGAGACATTGGTGAATCGAAAACAAGGGGACTGTAGTTACCAACTCACTCAGTTCCTTTCTGGTCATGGGGGGTATCGAAAATACCTCCACAAGTTTAAACAGGAAAATTCTGCGGCATGTCCAACTTGCTCAGAACAAGAAGAAGACGCCGAACATGCAATTTTTCACTGCATTCGTTTCGCAGAGTCGAGAATACACATCCCCCCAGGGGTGAGTCTACTAGTAAGTTATATGATCGAAACGGAAGAAGGGTGGCAGAACACCCTCAATTTTGTCACAAATGTACAAAAGGAGCTCCGCATAGCGAACTAACCGAAAAATGCTAACCAGCCCTGCGATGTAATACCTAACGGCAGTTCCGCGGGGAGAGTGGTAGAAGAGTGTGCAAGGGTGTGGTTTAGTACGTAGGCGCTTTCCCAGTCGGCGAATCGTGCATGCTAATCGGTCATATCACCATTGGTATCTTTGGAAGATTCCACATCCAGGCAAAAAAGCGAAAAAAAAAAACACACACACACACACAGAAAAAATAAATGTAGCAGATTTTTTATAGTAAATGGTAAGCAAATATGTGTAAAATATTCCACAATCGAGCGGTATCTAATGTTTGACACGAATCCTAATGTTGTTCTTTATACAGAAAAAAAGAAGGCCACAAAGTCAAAATAAATGTCATTTATTCACGTTCAAGTAATTCTTATAGGAAAAAGATATTGACACTTTTTTGAAATATGACATAAATTTAGCTAGGCAAATGCAGTTCTACAATTTGTAAAGAGGCAATAATATTATTTCGACAACGAGACGTTTAAAAGTCTTCACTTTACCTTATAAGATGCCACGTACCAAAAGTTTGATGAACGAACTCAAGGGCATAGAACAAGTGTTTGATTTTCTGGAATATGTTTTGTTATTTAGCAAATATTCTTCGACTAAGACGTATGGGCTAAATTTGTATCTTTTCACAGTGGAAGAGCTTTAATAACGTCATCTAGCACCATCTATGAGTTGATTTATAACATAGTACAATTGCAATGTAAATTTATTTTAGGGAGGTCACAAACTAACATCATAAAGTTTCGGTAGTACGTAAATCAAAGAGTGCGAACAGAACATAAGAGACTGCAGAAGTGCTGCCATCTAACTGTTATGATTTAAAGTATTTATCAAAATTTTCTTACGATTTCACTATTTATAAATGTAATGTCAAAATGTAATGCATTAATTTAATAATATGAATTTATTCTTATGTTAATTGCTTTTACTTGTTGGCCAACTTACAACTGAAATATATTGACTTATTTATACGATTCGATGCCAATTCGGTTCCGGGCCGCGACTCGATATTCGATCAGATCTCCAGATCACCGTTCTAAGCTATCAAATCCAGTTGTCTCGTTGTGATGTTTTAACACCAACCGGCTGAATAAATACCCCGAATAATACTACAGAGATCATGATCGAGATGGACTATGGAATTTGTTGTTCGACGTCGATAAAATCAAGCAATTGGGCAAACGATCCAAACAATTCCATCATCAAATCGTGACCAATAGTGTTTCCTTATCGGCACTGGTCACCAAACTAGAGCAGGCGTGCAACGAAAATGTGCATTTACAGGCGGACAATCTTGTGGGCAAGAAATACGTTATTGGCATCGATCCGAATGAAAAAACGTGGTTGGCTATAACGCGTCGCAACATCCGAAAAACACCTGATGAACCGGCCGTTGAGGTGAGATATTTTGAAATCTAACTTGAAATGTGTTTTAATCGAAACTAATTAGTTTTTATGATTTCGAAGGAAAACATCACAATACCAAACACGCGATTCTACTGGGAAACTCGGCAGAAACAAAGAGAAAAAGAAGCAAAAAAATTGGCTGGATGGTTTGATATCGAAGAAAAGAATCATCTGAAGACATACCTATTCGGTCCACCATCACCGCGTAATTCAACATGGAAATGGTACATTGAGTATCGCATCAAAATGCTACGAAAAGGAATGTCAGCATATGCTACGCGCAAATATTCACGACTGGGTTTTGATTATTACATGAAGTCGAACCAAGTAAATGATAACATCGCCGTGACAGTGTACAACAACGAGCCATCAATAATTGTATTTGGTGCATCGGAGATGCCACCCAATCGGCCATTTGGTTTGAAGAGACGGAAAAGATGTCCAGGATCTCGGAAATTTTTGGTGAGCGTCAAGAAACTTGGCCATTCAGTGGTGAAAATGGAAGATGAATGGGGAACATCACAAACATGCGCGAATTGCCAAGAACGATTTCCAGCGAACACAAAACCTCATCGATTCAAAGTGTGCTACGGTTGCAAAGCGAAACCGATTGCTGGACTACCGGACTCAGTCGCTAGTCTACCAGATATAATTGTGGCAACGGTTAGCAAACGTGCTTTGCAAAAGGGACGAAAGGAAATTAAGCGTCGAATTCGCAATGGCAATTATCAGGATGTGGCGAGAATACTTCGAAATGGGCGTTTAATGTCAAAGGTTAATGTTACCTACAAAAATTGGCCATTAAATGTTCAGGGTGATGTTGCTGCTCCACAGACAGTTGTTTGGCACCGCGATATTGTTGCTGCAAAATGTATTATGCTCAAAGGTATGAATCAATTGAAAATAGAGTCTATTCATTGTTTAATGTTTTTGCTTCTAATTACACAGGACTTTGTCGGATGTTTGGCGTACTAGTGCCTGATTCGTTGAGAAGATCACCAAACAATGTCAACTGACAAGCAGCAGCATTGAATTCATAAATTATCAAATAAAACAAATATTATAACGATTAGTTAGCTTAGCTAGGCTTGACACCATTTGTGTTACACAAATCTTGTGGCCTTGTTGTGCGTTCATAAGAACAGTACAACGGTAGTACGGAGGGAAGGAGCCCGTAGGTGAGTAAAGTTTTTAATTTAAAAAAAATGATATTTCATATACAATTCAATTGATACTAATGATTGTCGTTTCTCTTTTCCATGTATTCACACCTGAATGTTACGCTATGGCAACCGTAAAAATAACTGAAACTACACACAAATTCGGGTCCAAATTTTACCGTGAATTTGTGCTTGGTAATGGGGGAATTTGTATTACAAATTGTTCATTGGGTAGCATGATATAGTAAGCGACTTATGTTGTCAAACAAAATCTCTCATTTTTTTGTTTATCAATAAAATACATAATTCGTGTATAAACTGATTTTTTTTCTCTGCATATGATTTCCATAAACGAATAATATCTTAAATATAACAAAACGCACAGAGTTACTATCCTCAGAACTTGAACCAATTTAAATACCTATTATATCATTATAGTTATGCATATATGAGTCACCCATAGAGAAAGGTGTAACTACCAAAATCGAGTTAGCAATAATCCAACAGCAAAACCCTTCTTTCCATCTTTTTGTTTCGCTAATGTTTCGGATTAGAGCGAGTAATCATGAAGTTGGGACAAACGCACGTGAAAATATTCTTTGTATTGTTAACCACTTTTTCAGGTGAAAGAGTTGCAATTTTTTTTACTTGTGATTTGTTTTGTAATGGCCCCATTTCTTTTTCTTCATTGCATAAAAGCTTTCATCCGAAATAACGGAATAGAGGAAAAATTGGGAAAAATTAAGATAACTCGTTCACTCGCAGTGTGCGTTTAAATACAGTTCGTAAATAAATAAATGAGAATTTTGCTTCACAAGTGATATTTTTCATTCATATTATTCATTTGATTTTATTTCTGTTTCAAAATTTCTAATTTCGTAAATATCCCATGAACGCATACATATACAAATGGTAGACACTCTTATATAGCCAATGAAATGATAATTTCGCATACATTATATATTTTAGATGTGGTTTTTTTTGTTTTGGGTAATATCTCTCGCTATGCTAACACGTTGACCATTAAATAGCAATAACGGTTTGCTTCTGATTTTCCACCATTTTCAATGTTTAGTTGATACAGAGTTTCAATCTTTGTACACGTTTTGCTGTCACGCCAGTGCCATTACCGTTTCTGTTTCTATATGTATTTCTCGCTGTACTATGAATACCAAATTATACAGGGTTTGTCTGCATATTCATTTTCATGGTATATGGCAGAAGCGGCTGCTTGTACTTAACGTTTTGCAAGTTTAATTTAATTTATGAATGACTTACACACATACACACACAACTCAAAACACAGAGTGAGGAATTTTCCTGGCGGTGGTACTAATTAAAAATGACTCGGTTACATTTTTTGTTTGACATAGTGTACGGAAGAGAAGAGTTATAGGACGTATTTGAATTTGGACACACTTTGATTACATATTGGGACACCCTATTTCAAATGTTTATTCATTTTGTAAAATCGTCGTGTGTTGCACGTTGCTCTCTAGAGGATGTCTGAATTCGTCATGCATGTATATTTTGATATAGTTTTGCAATTTTTCACATTTGGGAATTTTCAGCGAGAAAATTGAAGCATCGTAGCACGAAGTAAATAATATTATATATCTGTAGCTATATTGCAGGTCAAAAAATATGTTTGTAAAATTAATAAATTAAAAAAATACATGGTACATAAGTAGAATAAGAAAGGTATTTAACCATTTGTTCTGAATAAATGGTTTTAAATATTTGTAAAAGACTAAAAAATTGTTCTGTAAATATAATTGTTGTTGGTTTTGTTGTTCTACTGAATTTGATTTACACATTTTCCCTATGGAATAATAGATGCTTCCGCATGTGCGTATACTTTCGAGTTCAGGATTTACAATGAGATAAATGCATGTTGTGAAATTCGATTGGAAATTGAACGTGTCTGTGAGATTTCATGGTTTTCATAAAATTCATTCATTTTTTTATAAAACTTTATTTTCAAGTTTATGATACCACCTGGCTTGGAAAAAAAACAGTTTCAACTACTCCTTTACTAATATAAAATATAGTTTAAAGAGAGCAATATTACAGATTACTTTTAATTCAAGTAATGTACTAAAAAAAAGTTCTAAATAAAACAACAATGTCGTTAAAGTGAAGAATTACATCTATTGAATATATCGATAGAAGAGTATGTTATTAAACATATGACTGAATAAAAACATACTCTCCTATCGATATATTCAATACATATGTACGCTGCAGAACACGCGTGGTTGTAAAAATAAAACGAATAAAAGAGAGGAGGATCGATATATTTTAAGGAAAATTATCTGTTGTGAAATGAGCTTTGATGTAATGCACAAACAAATTTATACATACATCCCAAGTCAGTATAATACGCTTTTCGAAGAGTGTACACGCTCTTCTCACACTCTTCGTATAGTTTTATTCGACTCCCTTCTCACACTCTTCTCACTCTCTTCTCACACTTTTGCATAAAACACGTATATTGAGTGAGAAGAGAGTGTGTAATGGTATTGGTAATGCTATCACTGCTGTCACTGCATTCTAGTGGAAGTAATGTTTGTATTTCGTTTATAGCATTCGTCAGCTGTGTCAAAATACAACAGAACTACAAATTCATTTTTTTTGTATACGTTCATTTTTTTCAAAATGTCAAAAATAAACAAAATCAAAAACTATCCATCAGTGGAAAAATTTATTATAACGGAAAAAAAAGAAAATTTTTTAGAGAAAAAAATTGAAGCTACTGAGCAATAAACGTGTTTTATGCAAAAGTGTGAGAAGAGTATGAGAAGAGTGTGAGAAGGGAGTCGAATAAAACTATACGAAGAGTGTGAGAAGAGCGTGTACACTCTTCGAAAAGGGTATTATACTGACTTGGGATGTAGATGTGTATATATTTCGTGGATTAAGTTTTGGTGTTTACATGTCACATGATTTTGGATAGCATGAAAATTGAATTTAGAATAAGTAACATTTGGTGTATTTTCTATATAATTCTTAAAGAATTATGCATTGCCAATTTACTTGAAAGCACTGCCTAATGTATCGATGTATAAACGAGTAATTTCAATCAAAATCATGGGATTTTGCACAAGTAACTAGGATTAGAAACTAAGTAGCGAATTTATAATACACACGATCGCACAGAGCTGGAGTCAGTGTACAAATACATACACACTCGTGATCTCCGTGTAAAATATGGCAAGCGCTATTTGATATTATGGTTTGTACTAATGTATTTTATTTCACATTACATAGCGTCGAATAGCGCCACTTCGATGTGCTTAGCGTCAGAGTTTTATATGGGTAGAACTACTCTTCACAAAGTAAATCGAGTATTCTTGCTTTTTTCCGGAAGAGCGTCTAATAAAGAGCTATAAAGTGACCAATTTTAATCAAAATCAGGGAATTTGAACTCGAGTTATAACTTATAATATATAATTTAAGTTGTCTTCAGATTCTTATACAATTTTTTAGGAAAAACCTCATCAAGGAAAATAATTTTTCAAAAAGAAATATATGTTATCTATGGAACAGAAATCTAAAAAAATGGTTTCAAGTTAATAGTCTATTATAATAATAGATAATAAAAAACAATTTACGTGTGTACAACACTTTAAAATACATTTGATATTTTATGAAATTAATTTCATTTGAAAATCGTATTTATTATTTGCGAGCGTTGTTTTATGTATTTTGTTTTCAGTCACATACACATCTAAAGACATTGCCGTGCACACGTGTCAAGTTATGTTCAAAGTTAACGTACTAGACGCATACGCATCCACCAGCTGCTGGACAACAAAAGGCTATATCTATATACAAACATCAACCTATTCGAGAAAAAAATTAAACTATATTTTCGTCGTTGCATTCATGGGCAAAAACAAAACAATAATAATAATCGTGACATCACGCACATTGAAAATCAAACATGATTAATAAAAAAACCATTACATTCATTTATCTGCGTTTCAATTTTAATTTACAATTTTTTTTGTTAAGGGTAATAAATGGCATAGCCAAAAAAATACGGTAGAGGGAGAGAAGCACGAAAGGCTACAATGTTAGTATTAAGCATTAAGCTCAATTTTTATTCTCGATGTTTTTCTATGCCTTTAATCCTACAATCAAGCCTAAGCATGTGGCAAATACTAAAATATGTGCATAAAATTAAACATACCCAATACACAGTCTATGTTTAAAATATTGAAACCTTGAATATATTCGTGGTCAAACTCGTTCAAGAATCAAGAGGAACAAGCCAATCACACACGGGTAAGAGTAAAAAAGTTGCCGCATAAATCTCACACACTACAATGACTCATATTTTTCAGTCATATAAGGTGAACCGTTTAAAAAAAAAACAAATACAAAATTACATACTGAAGTGAATTTAACCCTAAAACCGTCCATCAGGCACTCAGTGCCCGAGCAAAATTCCAAACTAAAATGAAACCATTTTTTCATCAAACATCACTAAATCCCGATTTTTCCATGGATATGTTCCGATGCGAACCGGGAAATAATCATTTCAATATCCGCAACAATGTCAAGCAAAGGCATATTCTCAATTGGTAGAGCGAATTTTGGGCCCAAACCCAACAGGATAAGCATTTCTTGTGGTACATCAATTCCAGAATAATTTTTGACAAGTGATTCATCATAATAAATGTCTTCTAATGTATTTTGTTGTTGTTTAAGCGTGACGAATTTCTTGTGAAGTCTTGCATTATTGTTCATAAGACCTGTCTGATAACTATTCCCAACACATTCATCTGTAGTCATGGTTGAAGAAAACACAATGGAGTCTTGATGAAATGAATTGAGATGGACCTCCGTATCAAGAGATTTAATCCATAATAAGTCACGTCAATTTATCACACAACAGCAAACTACCTTATTAAGAACATACACAGCTATTCCACCGAGGATTTTTGGCCAGTTTAAATACCATAAAGAAGGCTTACCTGTTAGATAGATAGTTTCCACCATCAATGGAGCGTGCTATAAACTAGCTAGATATTTAGCAACTTTGTTAAAAAGGTCTTTCAAATCTAATTTCACTATTAAAAATTCCAAGCAATTTGTCAAATTCATCACTAAGTTTTGGTTGAGTGGGTGTTGGAGGAGGTTATTGAGAATGCATTTCGGAAGGTTGATTTTGTGCCACAGTTTTGG
>NW_022202106.1:0-2443 GCF_009176525.2 Contarinia nasturtii | reverse complement strand
TGGTGATTGACTATCGCCAATTGAATTCAAAATTAATACCGGACAAATTCCCATTGCCGAGAATAGATGACATACTGGATTCATTGGGCAATGCAAAATATTTCACAATTCTAGATTTATTCTACTCACAGAAGACGTCAGTTGTAATATTTGTGAACTCTGGTAGTAATTTACTAAATTACCACCATTACAATGTGCGGCATGGTGATTTTTGTATGTATTGTATATATTTGCTTTGCTGTGACAGCGCTGTACAGTATTACCACCAACACTGCGTTGAGCGATAGTAATATTGCTCA
The DNA here is from genome assembly GCF_009176525.2 of Contarinia nasturtii. NCBI lineage: Eukaryota > Metazoa > Arthropoda > Insecta > Diptera > Cecidomyiidae > Contarinia > Contarinia nasturtii. The sequence goes on along the minus strand of NW_022202106.1, from coordinate 2,144 downwards.
GCAAAGCAAATACAATACATACAAAAATCACCATGCCACACATTGTAATGGTGGTAATTTAGTAAATCACCACCAGAGTTCGCAAATATTACAATTGACGTCTTCTGTGAGTAGGGTTTTCATCACATCGAACTTCAAAAAGAATCAAGAGAATTAACAGCTTTTTCTATTGAAAATGGCATTAATCAATGGCGAGTACAGCCATTTGGCCTAAACATCGCTCCAAATGCATTTTGCCGAATGCTGCAAATTGCTTTCTCAGGAATAGACCCTGAAATATGTTTTATTTACATGGAAGATATTATCGTAATTGGCAAAAACGAAAAAGACCATTTAGAAAATCTTCGCTCAGCATTTCAAATTTGTCGAGAGAAAAATTTAAAATAGAATCCGGAAAAGGTCAATTTCTTCCAAGCAGAGGTCACATTTTTGGGACACAAATATACCCAAAACGGCATTTTGCCGTACCCCTCGAAAATTGAATCGGTGAAACGATATCCAACACCAGAAAATGGAAATGAGACCAAACGAGTCACAGCTCTCGCGAATTACTACAGGAGATTCATAAAAAAAATTCAACAATTATTGAACCATTAAATAAACTAACTGGAAAAGATAAACCATTCATATGGACTGAAGAATGCCAAAAAACATTTGAATCGGTAAAAGAGAAAATCATAAATCCGCCAATATTGCAATACCCGGACATTTGGGATGCGGAGCAGTTTTAAGTCAGGACACAAATGGTTCAGATCTGCCAATTCACTTTATTGTAACAAGCGATCATATTGTAAGAAGCGATCAGCTTATACAAACTAAAAAATCCAACTGGAAAATTGGCCCGCATAAAAATATCATTGCCAGACAAAGACTTCACCATTGAACATATTCCCGGCAGACTTAACGTCGTGGCCGATGCGCTTAGTCGCACATATATAACCGACTTAAAAACGAATTATAAAAACAATGTCACTATGTAAAAAATGATACATACAAAAGCAGAAATAATACGTTTGAAACACTCAGATATAATTGAAATCTTCGAGAATGAATCTGAACAGGCTACCGTCATGACAAGGTCAAGTGCAAGAAAGTTGGAACAAATTCAATCGATCGATAAAGAAAAAATAAATGAAAGCGATATCGCAGAAGTTGTAAATGCTGGACGCAATAAATTACTGTCCAAGCTACGCGAAAACTATTTTTGGAAAAATATGTCAAGAAATGTCTCAAATTATGTCAAATAAAGAGTCTTACAGGAGTAAGACGAACTTTTCCGCACGGTGGTAGATGCGTATTCTATTAAGCTGGTTCAAAATAATATCTGTTCGATCGTTGGCATCAAAATATTCTTTAAGATTAATAGCAGAAGTACTTGGAAAAGATTTTTCACACTTCATGATGAACCCATTTGTACGACATTTGAAAGAATCTATATCTATAAAACACTATAAAAAAATATATCTTACGTTACATACAGTATGTTTCATTATAGAGGGAGGTTGATTTTTCATATTAAAACTCAAGAGTTTTACAAAATTATTTTATATTAATTTTATTCGAGTTCTAAGCTACGGCGCCAATAATCAATATTTAATCCATTCTCCTTCTTTCTCGATCACACGGGCATACTTTTGCTCAAATTTTCAGCATATTCGCGTTGAAAATCTTTCCACTGGCGTTGAATGAATGAACTGAGCTGCTTCAAATTGCGGTGTGTTTTACCACGAAGACTTGCCTTAATAATGGCCCAAACATTTTCGATCTGATTGCAATCGGGTGACTTTGGCGGCCAGTCCATTTGTTTTATTCTATTTTCCTCTTTCCAAGCGGTGCAGAGACGACTCTTGTGTTTTGGATCATTATCTTCTAGTAGAAGCCAATTCGAATTACCGTTGCCATAGAACTTTTTAGCGGTGGGTAACACTGTCGATGCATAAAGTTGGTTCATCCTCATGGCGTTTAGAATGCCCGTGAATATGGTCAACTTTCCAAAACCAGCTTCACAGAAGCAACCATAAACATGCACCTTTTTCGGATGCTTTACCGTGCGAAAGACCACTCTCTTTTCGGCTCTAGACTAGGCATGGGTAGTGTTATTCACCAGCCAAAAGAATGACTCGTCAGTGTATATAACTTCGCTC
>NW_022202105.1:0-1334 GCF_009176525.2 Contarinia nasturtii | reverse complement strand
TATAATTTTACAAAATGTGTAAATGTACTATGATATTTCATAGTAAATTTGCAAAAACGTCTTTTTTCATAATTTGTAGAATTACTATAAAACTTCATAGTATATTTACATATTTTGTAGAATTACAATGAAATTTTGTTGTAGATTTACAAATGATGAAAATTGGATGGTTTTGTAAATTTACTATGAAAATATGAAAATATGACGTTTTTGTAAATTTACTATGAAATACTATAGTAATTTTACAAAATTTGTAATATTACTATAAAATTTCATAGTAAATTTACAAAAACCCATATTGAATATATATTTGTAAAATTACCTCAAAAATTCATAGTGAATTTACAAAATCGTCCAATTCACATCATTTGTAAATTTACTACAAAATTTCATAGTAATTTTACAAATTATGAAAATTGGAAGTTTTTGTAAATCTACTATGAATATCCGTATAACAATAGCATAGAAAATTCATTTTGTCTGATTTCGCGGGATCTTTTTTTAATTCACCTACAGTTAGTTGTTCCATTGGACCAATTTTTCCTACAACCTTTAATGATAGAACGCAGTACACATAGTTTTTCAACTTGTTTGTGTATAAACAAACAAATGTCAATTGTTAATCTCATGTGTCAGATAAGCGTTCAATTTACAAACCGTTCAAAAAAAATCAACGTTCACAGAAAATTGATAGTTTTTCATTGCAATATAAATTTAATAAATTAAAATAAAATTAATGCCCCTAAATTTTCTAAAAACAATTTATTTATTTTTAAACCATTTTTTCATCGTAAATTTTGCAATTATTAATGTAAAAATATAATTATTTATTAAATGAAGTCATCAAGTTTGACATCACAAAAAAGTTTATAAACATACGTATTGCGCCATCTATCGAAATATGAGAATTGTAAATTTCGATAGTGAAAGTCGCTATGCATGAAGTCAAAAAATAACATTATTTGTTTTTTTTCGATGTTTTTTTCTGTTATTTTATTATTATTATTATTATTTGGAATTATGCTACCAAAAAATCGTGAAAAAGTTGTATTTAAACTGATATATTCATAATTTGTAAATTTACCCTGACTTTTCGTAGTATTTTTACAAAATGATGTTATGACTTTCATTTTGACACATTTTGTAAATTTACTATGAAAATTCAGTGTAAATTTACGAATGAATTACAGCACAGTGTTCGTCGGAACATAGCGCCATCTATTGAAATAATCTTAATCTACTTAGACGAACTTTTTTGTGTGTCTATAAATATAGAATGTCACTCTGTATTACTTGCTAATAGGATAAAATGGAAGCTAGCATATCACAACATT
>NW_022202104.1:0-4501 GCF_009176525.2 Contarinia nasturtii | reverse complement strand
ATTTTGGACGCGAATGTATTAGCAAAAGAAGCAGAAAGAAATGCGTCACATGTAGGACAACAAGTGGATCAAGCCCCAAATATAAGTCACGCAGCTTCAAATGGAGCATCCTCATCTAGTGGATCAACTTCAGGAACTGGTAATGGTAATGTTCCTAGAGATGAAAATACATTTAATAATGATACAAATATCGAGAGTAATGATGAAAGTAGTTTGGAATTTTTGGCAAGATTGACCAGAAAGTTGCAATTTTTTGAAACGAGATTAAACACGATGGAGGATTTAGTACAATCCGGTGTGTTGGATCAAGCTCAAGCGAATATAGATTATTTGAAAAAGAAATGGGAAGAAATTACGGATGAAATGGATTCAGCTTGTATGATTGCTGACGACGCAGGAGAATATACCGAAATATTCTTTAGAATCGAAAGAAAATTTTTAAGCATTTTGGCATTAATGGGCAAGGGTCCTGAAATTTTACATGTCGGAATAGAGCCAAATATCGTGAAATTACCACCAATCAAAATTCAGCAATTTAGTGGCGAGTTTAAGGATTGGCCAAAGTTTTCAACGTTGTTTAAGAGTATGATTATTGACAATTAAATGCTTAACGATGTACAACGGATGCAGTATTTGCAAACAAATATGGCTCCAAAAGCGTCAAAAATAATTGACCAACTGGGATTGCAAAATTTCAATATAGCTTGGAAATTGTTGCAAGGTCGTTATGATAATAAACGTGCTATCAACAATATGTTTTTAGATAACTTAATGGATTTACCAAAAATGACTAAAGATACTCAAGCAGACATGCAGCAATTAATTGATACTAGTAGAGAATTTATTGCTTTGCTTGAGGGAATGACAATGGAGGATATCATTTTAAGATTATTGAGTAAAAAATTGCATCCAAGAAGTCTGGAAAATTATAAATCAACATTAAAAAATCCAAAAGAACCACAAAAATTAGAGGATTTTTATCTATTTTTGGAGCAAAGATACCAGATTTTGGGTTCTGTTGAGGCTGAAAATGGTTATTATAAAAAACCATTCACAAAGGAAGAAAATAAAAAAGTTTTGTTTAAAAAATGTGTAGATTGCGGGGATGCAAGGCATCCAATTTATTTATGTGACATTTTCAAAAGGCGAAATATGAAAGATCGTCAAAGAATTGTAAGAGAAAAAAATCTTTGTCATTTATGTTTAAAATCAGATCATGTATATAAATTTTGTAAATCAAATTTGAAATGTAGAGAGTGCGGAAAGAGGCACAATACATTGTTACATTTGGATAATGAGTTTGAGTCAAAGCCAACTATATCATATTCAAAGTCGAATACTTCATATTCAAAGTCAGGTACATCATATGCTAAACCAAGTGCAGCATACTCGAAGAATAATCACCAACAAAAAAAGGCGTTCTTGTGTACTGCTGAAGAAAATGAAAATAGTGATGAATCAACTGTAGCATGTGTTGCTTCAAGTCAAAACAAGGGCTCAAAGGTTTTGTTGGCAACAGCTAAAATTAGAATTAAAACTGATTTTGGGTGGTCGGAAGAATTTGGTGCATTATTGGATCAGGGATCTATGGCAACGTTTATAACTGATGATGCAGTAAAGAAATAAAAATTAAAAAAGGAAAAGAATAATGTGTCAGTTTCTGGGATTGGAGGTGTTAAAACTGAAAAATCTTTGGGAAGTGTGAATTTGGAGTTTACAGCACGTTATCCAAGTGCATTTATAGGGAAAACTAAAGCAATAATTTTAGGGAAATCGACAAATTTATCACCATTATCTTATGCAAAGGGAAAGATCAATAAGATAAACAATTTCAATCAGTTAATTTTGGCAGATCCAGATATTAGCAACACTTGTAAAATAGATATAATTTTGGGAGCAGATGTGTACGCAACGTTGTTATTAAATGGTGTAATTAAGGCAGAAAAAGATAATTTGGTTGCTCAAGAAACTCAGCTTGGTTGGATCATTTCAGGTGTTTTGGGTCATCAGTTAGAATTAAATGGTGTTTGTTTAATATCAACTATTGATGAATTAAATGAAAGTATGAAAAAATTTTGGGAAATCGAAGAAATTTTTCCGTCACAGTTTATATCGGAAGACACAGAGAGAAAATTTACACGAATACACTTACAGATTCTGTATAATTTTTGACATTTTACGTATTCTGTATAATCAACAGAGATATTGTACACTGTCTGTATAATTCGCTATTGATTTATATGTCAGCGCATCTAAAATGTTGCCAGATGAGTTGACAGATGAATCAATAGCGAATTATACAGACAGTATACAATATCTCTGTTGATTATACAGAATACGTAAAATGTCAAAAATTATACAGAATCTGTAAGTGTATTCGTGTAAATTTTCTCTCTGTGTCTTCCGATATAAACTGTGACGGAAAAATTTCTTCGATTTCCCAAAATTTTTTCATACTTTCATTTAATTCATCAATAGTTGATATTAAACAAACACCATTTAATTCTAACTGATGACCCAAAACACCTGAAATGATCCAACCAAGCTGAGTTTCTTGAGCAACCAAATTATCTTTTTCTGCCTTAATTACACCATTTAATAACAACGTTGCGTACACGTCTGCTCCCAAAATTATATCTATTTTACAAGTGTTGCTAATATCTGGATCTGCCAAAATTAACTGATTGAAATTGTTTATCTTATTGATCTTTCCCTTTGCATAAGATAATGGTGATAAATTTGTCAATTTCCCTAAAATTATTGCTTTAGTTTTCCCTATAAATGCACTTGGATAACGTGCTGTAAACTCCAAATTCACACTTCCCAAAGATTTTTCAGTTTTAACACCTCCAATCCCAGAAACTGACACATTATTCTTTTCCTTTTTTAATTTTAATTTCCTTACTGCATCATCAGTTATAAACGTTGCCATAGATCCCTGATCCAATAATGCACCAAATTCTTCCGACCACCCAAAATCAGTTTTAATTCTAATTTTAGCTGTTGCCAATAAAACCTTTGAGCCCTTGTTTTGACTTGAAGCAACACATGCTACAGTTGATTCATCACTATTTTCATTTTCTTCAGCAGTACACAAAAACGCCTTTTTTTGTTGATGATTATTCTTCGAATATGCTGCACTTGGTTTAGCATATGATGTACCTGGCTTTGAATATGAAGTATTCGACTTTGAATATGATATAGTTGGCTTTGACTCAAACTCATTATCCAAATGTAACAATGTATTGTGCCTCTTTCCGCACTCTCCACATTTCAAATTTGATTTACAAAATTTATATGAATGATCTGATTTTAAACATAAAAGACAAAGGTTATTTTCTCTTACAATTCTTTGACGATCTTTCATATTTCGCCTTTTGAAAATGTCACATAAATAAATTGGATGCCTTGCATCCCCGCAATCTACACATTTTTTAAACAAAACTTTTTTATTTTCTTCCTTTGTGAATGGTTTTTTATAATAACCATTTTCAGCCTCAACAGAACCCAAAATCTGGGATCTTTGCTCCAAAAATAGATAAAAATCTTCTAATTTTTGTGGTTCTTTTGGATTTCTTAATGTTGATTCATAATTTTCCAGACTTCTTGGATGCAATTTTTTACTCAATAATCTTAAAATGATATTTGTCATTCCCTCAAGCAAAGCAATAAATTCTCTACTAGTATCAATTAATTGCTGCATGTCTGCTTGAGTATCTTTAGTCATTCTTGGTAAATCCATTAAGTTATCTAAAAACATATTGTTGATAGCACGTTTATTATCATAACGACCTTGCAACAATTTCCAAGCTATATTGAAATTTTGCAATCCCAGTTGGTCAATTATTTTTGACGCTTTTGGAGCCATATTTGTTTGCAAATACTGCATCCGTTGTACGTCGTTTAGCATTTTATTATCAATAATCATACTCTTAAACAATGTTGAAAACTTTGGCCAATCCTTAAACTCGCCACTAAATTGTTGAATTTTGATTGGTGGTAATTTCACGATATTTGGCTCTATTCCTACATTTAAAATTTCAGGACCCTTGCCCATTAATGCTAAAATGCTTAAAAAATTTCTTTCGATTCTAAAGAATATTTCGGTATATTCTCCTGCGTCGTCAGCAATCATACAAGCTGAATCCATTTCATCCGTAATTTCTTCCCATTTCTTTTTCAAATAATCTATATTCGCTTGCACTTGATCCAACACACCGGATTGTACTAAATCCTCCATCGTGATTAATCTCGTTTCAAAAAATTGTAACTTTCTGGTCAATCTTGCCAAAAATTCCAAGCTACTTTCATCATTACTCCCGATATTTGTATCATTATTAAATGTATTTTCATCTCTAGGAACATTACCATTACCAGTTCCTGAAGTTGATCCACCAGATGCAGATGCTCCATTTGAAGCTGCGTGACTTATCTTTGAGGCTTGATCCACATGTTGTTCTACATGCGACGCATTTCTTTCTGCTTCTTTTGCTAATACATT
>NW_022202103.1:0-2945 GCF_009176525.2 Contarinia nasturtii | reverse complement strand
CAGCCGGTGTATATTTGTATGAGATTGGAGACTTTTTTTTGCGAATCTCGCTAATGAGCGCCATCTGATTTTAGTGTGAATTAGATGCAAAAACTGAATTTAATTCTGTAGCATTGAAATGAAAAAGTGAAAAAACAACAACAATAGCACGGCCACACAGAGCTGTACATCTATGCGTGCTGATGCATACATACACATATACGCTTTCTTCATTCTTTCATTCCATTGCTATACGTATCTCACTGGTCAACAGATCTATGTAGCCATGTTACTGTTGTTGTTTTTTTTCTCTTTTTCGATTCAATTCATTGTAACTAAATTGAGTTCAACTATGGAATACAAGATGGCACAGATGAGGGGAATTCGCATTTTGTCTCTTCATAGGCTTAACCGGTTGGAATTATATATAGCTCCAAATTTTCTCTTTCCATTTTATTTATCGCTTAGTGGGTAAATTATATTTCATTTTGGATTACTTTATTGCATCAAAATATGCATAAGAAATGGTAATAATAAGTGAAATTCCAACTGCAAGCTTGAGCTATATAATGACTGTTTCCATGAGCCGATGGACGTGGTAAAAAATCTTCAGTTTACATCAGTCTATGTATTTCGGATAGATATCCATCCGAGATATTTTAAAATATCTGGATATTTAACGCAACTGCACAGAGCCAGAGCTGTGTGCATCGCACATAAAATCTACGGTATGTCGCTACACGTAAAATACAGACACAGTGTGACTGTGTACGTGCGGCACTTGATACACATATACGTCGCGACATACCGTAGATTCTATTTGCGACGCACACAGCTCTGGCGCTGTGCAGTTGCGTTGAATATCCAGATATTCTAAAATATCTCGGATGGATATCCATCCGAAATACATAGACTGGTTTACATAATAGAAAAAGTAACATTTCAAAAGATTTTGGTTAATTTTGTGTCAATCTATTGTCAAGTTCTGAATTTCAGAAACTCAAAACATGGTAAATCCTTGTGGATGACTGACTAACTATAAATTAAGTCAATTTTAATCACTTTTATTAGGTTAAAATTACCAATAGATGATTGAAATCGAATATAGTCAGTTATCATAGGTGATGACGAGGGTTCCTAGGGTTCGGATTACCCCCCTCTAAAATATTTTTAGGAACCCTCAACAATTTTGGAAATGAGGACGTTTTTTTTGCTCTTCACTTTTTTTGGGCCGAGAAAATTCTTTCGACTTGCTAGGGTTTTTCGTCAAAAAAGTGAAGAGCAAAAAAAAAAACGATTTTATCCTCATTTCCGACAAATTGTTGACTTCGTCAGGGACCCCCCATGGATTTTTCCAGGGACCCCCAACGGAATTTTGCCATCACCCCCTCCCCTAAAAATTTTTACGTCATCATCTATGGTCGGTTATGTTTCAGACTAAAAGTGATTATAGTCAACATAGTTAACCGTAGTTAACTATGATCACAATCGACATTTCTCAACTTAAGTTACATGATGACGCATATAGTCACTAATAGTTAACTTTAGCTGGCTGAAATATCAGCCATTTTTGTCCCAAATTAGTCAATTTATAGTCGGCTATGAAGTCGAAATATTTCCACAAGGCAATCTCATTCTCTCGTACAAGTATTGAAAAACAAAAAGAAAGCATAAAAAATATAGCACGCCGACGATTTGATCTTCCTGTGAATGTCCTGAGCATAATGTGCAACGTTTTTTTTTGTTTGTTTAAAGCGATGAAATGAAACGGAGAGAAAAAAAGGAGCGAAGTGCTTTCGACGTCATTGTAGATTCGCAGGTATCATCATATAAGTGAAAGGTCGAATGAAAGCAGACGATGAAAGTGTATTTTTCAGGCGTCAGAAGAGAAACGCAAATGCTCACCGAGGCCATGGATATATGGCATTTTAAATTATTCATAACATCTATTTTTGGTGTTGTTGTTGTTGTTGTTCTTTTCATTCAACGCGCTATTTTTTCGTACTCACATTTTATTTTGCTGTTTGTTCGCCTGTTCTTTTGGCTTTTATGTTTGTACATGTATGTGGATTTTGCTTGTATCATACGCGCAACTGAGAGCATTCCGTTTGCTCTGTACTCCCAGCCAGCATTTAAATGAACGTGTACATTTGAAGTGGATCCAGTGTGTTCTATTTTTGAACACTGGAATCAACGCCAAAATAGATCTTTGTTTTCGTCTGTGTCTGTGTTGATAGCATTATGCTGAAAGCATTTCTATAGCTCTTCAAGATGTAGGTAGGCAAAATGCAATGAAGATGCGAGCACGATACATATCAGTTGCACTTCAATAAAATTTGTGCAAGTGAAAAATTTGCATTCGTATTGAAACATATTCACATTTGCCATACTGTTGATTTGTATAAGTCCATTTAGGTTTACGTGTTGTTATACATATCTCCCTTTTTGCCTTTCCTTTCACGTGAAATGCATGGGAAAGTGAACTAAACAGCAGGTGCCAAGGGCTGTACATGTGATTGCATATATACAAAAAATAGTTAACTTCAACTCACGTTCCATTTCCGAATGTGTTTTGCAAGTCTTCTACCATTTTTTTTTATTGCACTCGTATTGAATTCATTTGTCGAAGATACAACCATATTTTTGTGTTTATATGGTTATTTTTTTCTTTCAATAGACATGTAGATCAGTATACCGCATGATATTTTTTCTACTTTATTTTATTTTGTTGTTGATTTCGGATTTTCATACGGTAAATTTATGCTTATAGAATTGTACATGTGTCGTACACCACACTGTTAAGTGCTCAGCATACCCGGTCTTTTGTCATTTTATCACTTGCATTCCACTTTGTTGCATTTGCAATGTCATTTCAGCATGTCTTCGTGTGCAACACTGTGCATGCCACTTTTATGCACTCAGCCGGTGTATATTTGTATGAGATTGGAGACTTTTTTTTGCGAATC
>NW_022202102.1:0-9908 GCF_009176525.2 Contarinia nasturtii | reverse complement strand
AACAGTGATAAAAATTTAATTGATTTAGAAGTAAATTTATCAACAGTTAAACAAAGAATAGAAAATTATTTAAAGCAAAACAGATAAATACAAAATGTTTGTTATGGATTAGTAGTTGCAAAATTAATTTATGAATATTATATTATTTACATATAAGGAGAGAAGCAATAATTTTTCAGTTACACTCTCAAAAATGCTTGATAAAAATTAAATTATATCATATTATATTTATTTAATCAAAATATTTTCAATGAACCACCAAGGCGAAGGAACGCTGTTCGGTGCAGTTATTATTATTATTAGAACAGTAGCAGCAAGAAGAAGTGGTGTTTCATTTTGGTGTGCGTACGGAAGCGGTCTGGTCCAATGGGACATGGTTTTTGTCATTTCATATATTTTGTATGAACGGTCCAATGTACCGCTTCTGTACGTTTACGTTATTTTGATATTGTGCTACAATTCAATAAAATCGTGCGGTGATTCTTACCTTCTACTTTATTCTTTAGACATGTTTAATTTGGTTCTTTTGTATTTGGCTATTAATTGTACAGGCTTGAATTACATACTGAAAGTAGCAACACAAAACCTGAGCTCATATTCATGGACCAAATTGAAGAAGTATCACCAGAATTTGTTCAGTATAAAAATGAACAATGTATTCAAATTCGATTCCGTGATGGTATTCGTGATGGTCGTGTTGTTCTCACCAATCCTGTAGGTATCTTCTCTACTGTATTAATAAAATTTAAATAACTCAAATTATTGATATGCATTTTTAGGATGAAATCGGATTAAAAGAATGGGCTTTATCGTTACGATCAGCGCATAAATTATCACAAGAGCTGCTTGGTTCAATGGCTCGAAAAGCTGGAAAAATTTACGGTACTCTATTAAAAAAAAACATTAACATTATTGTTTTATAAATATTGTGAGGGCGTACGCTTGTAAAACAACACGCCATCAATGCATGATCAAAGTCTATCAATGACCAATAGGAAAACCATGATAAGCACTTATTTCTTCTAAGCATGGCCTGGACATGCCTATGTAATTTACATATAAACGAGTGAGACTCAAACATGTGCTTCTTCTTCAAAACATACATACACACAAACTCACAAACATCAAAAGTATACGCCATAACAGCAGTGCATGCGCAGTGCGCACGCTACTCAGCTTTGTTTCTGTGATGAATACTTATTGACTTCTGCTGTACATGTGATGCTTGTGTATATATTGTTTTGAAGAAGAAGCACATGTTTGAGTCTCACTCATATCCGCTCCTTGCTTATAAGATATAATTTTAACATCCATACCTATGAAAACGGTCGTGGGACTGTCCGTAAGCAACATTACAGCATGTTGCACATTTACCGTGCTATTTATGCACAAAATTGATGAAAAGTTTTTCGAATTTAAATATAAATAGATGGAATACATTTTCAATTGTGCAACACACATTGGGATGCGGTGATTCCGCTCAAAATGTGCATACACGTGAACCAAATAAGTTAAAAAACTAAGAAAAAACTGAGCTTGATTTCTTAATTTTCGATGTTGAGCAAAAAATCGAATAATTCATATGCGAATTAACGTCATTTTCCAATTTAAATCATTTAGTTTTACATCATCCGATGCCACACATGGTTCCCATACAAAATTCACATTTATGGCCATTTTTGCGAACATGAAAAGTGTATCGATAATTTATTTTATGTGTGTACCCTGTACGCAAAAATTTGTTAACACGATAACTTTCAAACAAGAAAATCAATTCAAAATCTGACTTCACAATTGAAATTTTTTTCAGCCCGAAAATATTTTTCCACAAATTCATTTTGGTAACTTTCTTCTTTTGGACTAAAATGTGGTATCAAAAACTCGACCCCAAAATTGACCCCATATTCGGATTTCTCGTGAAAAATTACCCTGAGCTTTCCAAACATCATGTACCTCAAGACTCCCCTGTACCTTAAAATCGGGACAAAAAATGGAAAAAAAATGATATCAAATACAATTTTTGCACTGGCCATATCTTGAAAACAAGAATTTTCTGGAATATAAGCTATGCGGCGTTTTCAAGCTTACCAGTTGGTTAGATTTTGGCATAAAATCGGTGAAATTTTCAAGGGACCAAGTAAGGCTAGTTTTCAAAATCATTTAGGCCGATAAGTCTATCGTCATTCCTCTTGAAGGGACTGGAAAGACTCATCGAAGGACATCTGCATGAAAGCCAACATGCTTTCCAGCAGGGTCGTTCAACAGAAACGGCGCTTCATGAAATAGTTTCTATGGCAGAGAAAACATTCTCTGACAAAGAATATATGGTTACAACGTTTATGGACATCGAAGAGGCGTTTGACAACGTATCATTCGTGGCCATAAACACAGCCGTAGCAGGAAGCACCGAGTAGCCTTTGCGCTCTTCGTCTCTGTGTATGTACATGTACAAGCAGAGTCGTGCGTTTGCAATGTAGCGTGCACGCAACGAAATAAGACTTATTTCTAAGCATTATAAATAAATATCTTACTATAAATATGTCGCGGTAGTCCCTGCACACAAACGGGCGTCTATCAATAGGTTAAAAAACCTGAGCAACGAGAAACTATGGATGTTACTGAAAAGTAGACCTAGACAATAGGCTAGTTTTCGAGATAATAATAATAATAATTGCACCGAACAGCGTTCCTTCGCCTTGGTGGTTTATTCAAAATAATTTAAATAAATACAATATAATTAAATTCTTGCATCAAGCAGTTTTGAAAGAGATAAATAATAATTATTATAAAAAGATTTCATTTATGTTTACAATTCATCTATTTTCTTTCAAATATTTCTCAATTCTCAGCTTTGCCGTCGATAAATTTTCTTCTAAATCAATCAAATTAGTATCACGATTTGGTATTTTCTTTGTATAATAATCATTGAATGTAATAAGCATATAATTAATTGGTTCATATTTTGTGTAATCGATTCCCCTAACTGGAATATTAAAAAGCGGTATTGCACGGGTATTATGCGCTGAATTATAATAATTTAAACTGTTTGATATATGAGTTGACTTCATATCTCCATTAATAATTTTGAAGATCGTCTTTCCTCCAGCGTAATCATTTGTAGAAACTATGCTCATATTTTGAAAGCATAAAGTAAAAATTGTTTTTGTATTGACTCTATTCTTTTGCACATATTATCGTAGTGTGGATTCCATATTTCCGATCCATATTTGGCTTTAGCCGTGACATGTTCAATGTGTGATTTGAAATTCATTTGCACATCAAGCAACACTCCCAAGTCCCTTATTATAAAGACTCTTTCTATTTGAACGCCGCCTATGTTGTATTTGTATTCATATTGCAGTGATCCCCGATGATATGATATGATCTTTGTTTTGTTTACATTTAATTTCAATAAATTGCGTCCATAATAATCTGCTACACGATCCAAGTCATTCTGTAGATTAATGCAATCATCTGTTGAGGAGATACATTTTGAAATTTTTGTATCATCAGCGAATGAAAGTATACAAGAATCGCTAACGACGAAAGGTAGATCAATAACAAACATGATGAACAAAGTAGCGCCAATTGGATATCCTTGATCCGTCTCAGATGTAACTTTGATTGGGTGAGATTTGGTATCTGCTATCTTTACAATTTGTCTGCGACCAGACAAGTAAGATTTGATCCATTTTAACAGATGCTCATTCAATCCCATGATTTCAAGTTTTTGAATAAGTAAATTTAAGTTAACCGAGTCGAAGGCCTTGGCTATGTCTAAATAGATGGCTAAATTTGTTATCGTTGACCTGTTCTTGATGAATCCATGCTGACTTTCGTGTACTATGTTCTTCAAATATAGATTGAGATAGTCTGTGACGATGGAATCGAGAATTTTTGACGTAATGCACTGTAAAGCAACACCTCGGTAATTTTGAACGTTGTTTCTATCGCCGTTCTTGTAAACTGGTCTGACAAATGACGTTCTCCATAACTGCGGTACAGTGGCAGTGATTCCTTTAATACAGTGCGTCATATATTTGTAGACACACGAAAAAAAGTTTCGTTTTTATGTCAAATCCACCTTTTTTTTCGAGAGATGGCAGTAGTAACTGAACGTTTTTGACGCCATGTTTTTCTTCAGACTTTGACATTTGCTTTGTGATTTTACTCTAAATTTTTGGGGTAATTTTACAAAATAGTTTGACAGCATGTGTTTTGTAAACATACTCTAAATTTGTCGTGTAATTTAACAAAATCATTTACAACATGTGTTTTGTGAATTTACTCTGAAATTTCGGGGTAATTTTACAAAATCTTTTGTAACATGTATTTTGTAAATTTACTCTGAGATTGCGGGGTAATTTTACAAAATCGCATGTAACATGTTCTTTTGTAGATTTACCCCGAAATTTCAGAGTTAATTTACAAATTCATTTAAATGTGTTTTGTAAATTCACTCCGAATTTTTGGGGTAATTTTACAAAACCGCTTGCAACATGTTTTTGTAAATTTACTCTAAAATTTCGGGGTAATCTTACAAAACCGCTTGTAACATGATTTTTGTAAATTTACCCCGAATTTTTGGGGTAATTTTACAAAACCGCTTGCAACATATGTTTTGTGAATTTACTACAAATGTTCAGGGTATTTTTACAAAATCGTTTGAAACATGTTCTTTTGTAAATTTACTCCGAATTTTCGAGTTAATTAAAATTTCGAGTTTATAAATAAAATCGTCTATAACATGTATTTTGTAAGTCATTTTTCATTCACAATAAGTTTTCCATTTGTCCAATTTTACAATTTATTGATACTAAAAAACCACAAAAATTATTGATAGAACGCAGTACACATAGTTTTTCAACTTGTTTGTTTGTCACCAAACCAATGTCAATTGTAAATCTGATGTGTCAGGCAAGCGTTCAATTTACAGACCGTTCAAAAAAACTAACGTTCACAGAAAATTGATAGTTTTTCATTGCAATATAGATTTAATAAAGTAAAATAAAATTAATGCATCTAAATTTTTTAGAAACAATTTATTTATTTTTTAACCATTTTTTCTTTGTTAGTTTTGCAATTATTCATGCAAAAATGTATTTATTCATGAAATTAAGTCATCAAGTTTAACATCATAAAAAAGTTTATAAACATACGTATTGCGCCATCTATCGAAATATAAGATATTTTAACATTCGATGGTGAAAGACGCTATGCATGAAGTCAAAAATAAAATTATTTGTTTTTTTTTAATGGTTTTAACTGTTATTTTATTACTTTTATTATTTGATAAGATAATCAATCAATTATGTTACCAAATTTTTTTGAAAAAGTTGTATTTAAACTGATATATTTATCATTTGTAAATTTACCCTGAATTTTCGGAGTATTTTTACAAAATGATGTTGTGACATTCACTTTGACACATTTTGTAAATTTACTCCTAAAATTCAGAGTAAATTTAAAAATGACTTACAATAGAATATGGCGCCATCTATTGAAATAATCTATATTATAAAAACGAAATGCCATTCTTTTGTCCTTAACTCCTCCCACAATTTTCAACCGATCTGAACCAAACTTTGCACACTTATACTTTGGACCGAGATCTAGGTCACTATGCGGTTTTGAACCAAATTGGACTACTCCATCACGGTCGATTTTTATTTTATTAATATTTGTATGGGGGATGTCAAAATTTGTATATTTCATGATCAAATTCAGATTCCTCGGCCCAAAATTATGGGGGAGAGGTACTTTTGAAGTTGGTTTAACAGCCATCGTGGTCTAATATGAGTTAAAACATTTTATCACGGTTATCATGTTTTAACATCTTTTAACCTCGGTAAATGAGGTCAGAAATCATGGTCCATCATGTTCTAACACGATTTAACACGGCTATTGAGGTGGGAAGTCATGGTGCATCATGGTCTAACAACATTTAACACGGTAAATGAGGTTGGAAATCATGGAACATCATGGTCTAACACGATTTAACACGGTAAATGAGGTTGGACAACATGGTAAATCATGGTCTAACAACATTTAACACGGTTATTGAGGTGGGACAACATGGTAAATCATGCTCTTACACGGTGAATGAGGTTGGAAATCAAGGTCCATCAATGCCTAACAACATTAAACACGGTTATTGAGGTCGGAAATCATGGTCCATGACTTAAAATTGATATTAATATTGAATGAACAAAATTTAATAAAGTCAAAATCTATGGAGATAGTAATTTCAGAGATAGGAATTATAAAAACATGCCGCTACGGCTAGTCTAAATCCAAATAAATAAACTTTTTTCGTGTGTCTACAAATATAGGATGACACAAGATCATCTGGCAGCATGCTCATATGTTGACCTACAAACTCCTCGGTTATTTCGATCATTGATATTTCAGCACAAATATTACGTATTTTTTTCTATTTCCGAGCTGTCATATCGCATATCACCTTCTAAAGAGCTATAAGCGATGCCAAAGTGTTTTGCAAAAAAACTAGCAATTGTTAATTGATCTCCATCTCTATTCTGTAATCTCTGAGAGCTGAGCGTGCACATCGTTTTTATTCCCTTCTTATTTCTCTGTAATGTTCAATTGATTCATGTGTGTTGAGCCTTTTACTTTTCCGCACACATAGTGTAAGGTGAAAAGTATTGTAATCGGTCAAAATTTTGAAAACTTCAGAAACATGTTTTCTGGACGTTTCTGAGGTCAGCGAACCCGAATTTGGCGTTTTTAAACATGGTTTCCGTTAATCTGTACGTCGTACGTTGTACGTTGTACGTCGTACGCAAAATTTGTTAGCAAGATTGCGCTCATCGTAGAAACTTAATTCAAAATCTGACTTTACAGGATGATTGGGGGTCCCGAGGAATAGAAATCATTAGCTTTTGAGCGACTTTGGTTGATGGGAAAAAATGTCATGCCTGGAGTGATACCTATGAAAAAGAGTCCAATTTTCGTCCAAAAGTCATACTTAAACATTCAAAAATATGTATTGGGGGGTTTTTTGGCACAAGAAAACCGAATCTGAGGTTATTTTTGAGATACAATCAATTTTTAATACAGTTTCCTTGAAAAAATCACAAAAAAAATGAATTTTTGTATGGGAGCCATGTCTGTATGCTACCTTAATGACGTGAAACTTTGCACAGACTATTTTTTACACAAAAAAATAACATTTTGAAAGTTTGAGAGATTTCAATCAAAATTGGGGGTACCTCCCATGCAAAATTTGTGGCTCAAAAACGAATATTTTGTATGGGAGGTACTCTTAATTTTGGTTGAAATTTCTCCAAACCCTCTGAATGTTATTTTCTGTGAAAAAAATAACCTGTACAAAGTTTCACCCATTAAGGTAGCATAGAGACATGGCTCCCATACAAAAATCCAAATTTTTTGTGACTTTAGTTATGAAAAGTGTTTCAAAAATAATGTTTATGGCAAAATGAACGTCAGACATATTTTTTATAGTGTTTTATGTCAGACATATTTTTTAATAGAATAATTTCAAATGTCGTACATCGATTCCGAATATACAGTGGATCTAATTTTTTTGATAGACAAAATAACAAGCAAATTAAGCAGAGAAACTCTCCACTAACATAGGATTCATATACGAATGGCGTGTGAGTGGAGTGTGTCATGCAAAATTTTGTCTACCAAAAATATTAGATTCACTGTATATAGCTTAGTAGAATACGCATCTACCACCGTGCGGAAAAGTTCGTCTTACTCCTGTAAGACTCTTTATTTTTATTTTGATTTGTTAAACCACATCGGTTGTTTTCTGATGATTTTTGTCTTTAAGTGGACATGAGCTTCTATTGTTGACCTAATAATTGCATAAAAATTATCAAGTCTAATGAATTTGTATCAAAAACATTATCCCAATCTACATCAAGAAGTGACTCATTTATTCGTTTATAATCAGCGTTGTTGAAATCTCTATATGTATGTATTGTTTCAGTTGTCTTTATGATAAGCTCTTTATATCGTATACTAATAGCATTATGATGCTTTTCAAAATTCGACAAATGAAAGTCGCTTATGGAGCTTTGAAGCAACTCAACATCATTTGTCCAGATTAAATCAAGCATACGACCATTTTGGTTGTAGTTCTTGTTAATCTGGTGAAGTCCCAGTTCATAGCAAGTATCCAGCACTATCTTCTCTTTTTCACTGGCTGAATTGATAGCAATTGCAATGTCTGGGTCCTCATTTTCATTAACAAACCAAATCAATTTCGGCAGAGTAAAGTCTCCGGACACAATCAAAACATCATTTGTATTCAATTTCGATGCGACTTCTTTAAAGGCATATATGATGTTTTCATACACCTTGAGTGTTGAATCAGGTCGAATATATAATTCAACCAAAAAGATGTTCCTTTTCATGCCGGCTACCTTTACCCAAATTTGTTCAGCTTCGAAATGGTCACCCGTTCCGATGCAAACTGACTTTAATTTGTTGTTGACAGCAACTAAAACTCCACCTCCGTGCTTCTTTTGATGTACCTGGTCCTTTTCTGTGAGTGATGAACGATCACATCTATAGACCTCGTATATTGGTGGAAAAACGTCGACAGAATTGATTGCATCACTTAAATGAGTTTCGCGTAGCATGTAAATTGACGATTGTTGAACCATTATCTGCAAACTCTGATATTTTTGTTCAGTTTGTTCGCAGATAAGTTTGTGCTGAGATTTATTGGTTTCGCCGCCGTTGTGAGAGACGAGCCTGTTGAAAATCCTCATATCTTCCCTCATAATCATCGAAACATTTTTGGTAGCAGCAATTATCAAAGTGTTGTGCATTCCTTCGTCGGTTGTCCACATAATTCAGTCTTTGGAAAGACCCATTGACCAAATTTTGATGAAATTGTGGACGATTATTCCAACGGCGGCTCGAAACAAAATCACTATAAAATGATTGTCGTTGTATCCGATGATATCCCATTTCATGGCTTGATGTTTGCGTACCTTCCTGTTGTTGATGCACATTTGACTGACCACCCTGATGTTGTTTTTGTTGTTGTTGTTGCTGTCCTCGTCATCGTTCATGCTGTGTGTTTGTGCCTGTATTTGTGTTGTTTTGTTCTTTTTCCTTCTTCTTCTTCTTATTTTTCTTCTTCTTCTTCTTTTTCTTGTTTTGTTTCTTTTCCTTGTTGTCCATCTCTTTCACTGTATCATCAGTTGCATTGGAATCGTTGTCATCACTTTGGCCCGTTGTATTTATTGTAATGTCATTTGATTTGACATTTCCGAAATGACTGTTTTTAATTATTGTTTGCAGTTCATTTTGTACTGCCTCAATAATTTTGTCGCCAACGAATTTAGTCAATTTTGATTTTTCGTTGACCTCACGCTGTTTTTCATCATCGACGCATGCATTACAATTTTATGTAAATGGTGAACAGCCTTCGAACAATGTATGTATGTTCACACTTTTTTGGTCGCCAGTATATTTTATGTTTTTGTCTTCGTCCATTATTATTAGGCCTAAGCCCTTTAATAATTTAGTCGCATATTGTGAATTTATGCATTCGACAAAAACTTTTTGTTTGCATTTACTGCAAATCAAAAATTATAATAACTGCACCGAACAGCGCTACTTCGCCTTGGTGGTTTATTGAATATAATTTAATTAAATAAATATAATATAATACAATTTGATTTTTATCAAGTATTTTTGAGATAGTATATGAAAAATTATTGTTTCTTTCCTTTCATGTAAATAATAATACAAATTTCATAAATCAATTTTCCAACTGCTCAAAATTTCTACTTTCCATAACAAATATCTTTTATTTATCTGCTTTGCTTTAAATAATTCTCTATTCTCAGTTTTACTGTTGATAAATTTACTTCTAAATCAATTAAATTTTTATCACTGTT
>NW_022202101.1:0-5430 GCF_009176525.2 Contarinia nasturtii | reverse complement strand
TTATTCAATAGATTATTACAAGCACATTCATAGCTAAAAGGTTTCACACATACATAAACTACACTAAAGAACATTATTTGTTATCATTTATACTTCTCAAATTTTCGATAGATGGCAGTAAGTTGCACTGAAGGTTTTTAATCACATTTATCGATTTTTATTTTAAAAAATATCTATTGATTTAAGTTTCTCATTCTTTGCATATTTACTAAAAGCCTTTATATATTGTTCTTGTGAATGTAGAAAATGCCATTTGTGCTGAAGTTGAGAATACTGTATGGTTGATGTGCGGGTACATGCCATCTTTGGCGATCATATGTTTTGACATTTACAATACACACAGTAAATTGATGCCCCATTATGAATAAGTATCTTATTAAAAATTTCGAATTTCGTAATTTTCAATATAGTTATAAGTGTTTAATAAGATAGGAACAACAGTTAAAACACAACGCATCTCCAAAAAAAGAAATCGAAATCATTCAAAATGCTCTTTAATTGCACTTTATCTAAATTAGCTAGCGAAATTACTTGTGTATGATTTCTAAATAAATTTAATTACAATTATAAAATAAAGAGTCTTACAGGAGTAAGACGAACTTTTCCGCACGGTGATAGTTGCGTATTTTATATTAAATGTGTTCGGCATCGAAATATTCTTTAATTTAATAGCAGAAGTACTCGCAAAAGATTTTTCACACTCTCATGATGAACTCATTTGTATGACATTTGAAAGTATTCTATTTTCTAACACTATAAAAAAATAAAATGTATTACATCCGTAAGATGAACTTTTCCGCACTGTGATCCACAACATGCATTTATTACATATCTTTTACTTAAATTTAGATTCAACAGAAAACTGAATCTGACATTAGTTTTACTTTACAAATAATAATTTTCGACGCACTTTTCATACAAAAACTACTAAAAATGGGAATTTTTGTATGGTAGCCTACATATGATATCATAATCATGTGAAAATTTGCACAGGTTATTTAAAGAAATATATTTTTTTCACAAAAAGATAACATTCTGAAAGTTTGAAGAAATTTCAATACCATTTAAGGGTACCTTCCATACAACATTTTTGTTTTATGAGCAATTTTGCCGATATTTTGTATTTTGGCAAGAAATTAAGATTCACAAGTTTCTATTGTGATTTAATTACTTCAAACAAACATTTATTGCGTTTTGTTGATTCGAAATTGATCGGATTTTTTCCCAAAATATGTAGTTATAGTAATTTAATTACAGTGAAAACTTGTAAATCTCATTTTCTTGACAAACCACAAAATCTCAGCAAATTTGAAGGAGTTTTAATGCATATTAAGGGTACTTCCAATACAAAATTTCGTTTTTGAGCGAAAAATCCAAAATTTTGTTCGGGAGGTACCCCTGATATGCGTTGAAATTTCTTTAAACTCTCAGAATGTTATTTTTGTGTGATAAAAATAACCTGTGCAAACTTTCAGCTCATTACGATATCATACAGGCATGGCATCCATACAAAAGTCAAATTTTTTTGAAATTTTTGTATGAAAAGTGTGTCGAAAATTGTTTGTATCGCAAAACTAATATCATATTCGGTTTTCTCGTACCAAAAAACCCTCCAATACATATTTTTGAGTGTTTAAGAAAACATTAAATATCACTTTTGGAAGAAAAATTGAATTTTTCCCCATGAATGCCCATGGGCATCACACCAGACATGACACTTCACTTTATCAAGTCGCTCAAAATCTAATGGTTTCTATTCCTCGGCACCCCCAATCATCCTGTGAAGTCAGATTTTGAATTACTTTTCTTGTTTGAAAGTTATCGTGTTAACAAATTTTTGCGTACAGCGTACAGGGTACAGGGTACCACGCACATACATTCGGACATCAGAAAAACGCTAGATTTGTGTTCCCTGGCCCCAAAAACACCCAGAAAACACATTTTTGATGGGTGTTAATTTTTCGACCGATTCCAATACTTTACCTTACACACTAGGTGTGTGCGGAAAAGTAATACTAGGTAGTATTTCTAAAATGTTATCGCGCATTTTATTTTCCAGTGATTTTTTTTTTCAGCGGGATAAAAATATAAAAATTAAATTCTTAAAATTTAATAAAATTATTGTGATACACTGATATAGTAACATGTTTTATAATCCGAGAAGATAATAATAAATGGGCTTAAAATTTTTTCTTCTGATTGCCATTAAAATTGTTCTTTGATGAATTGAATTGAATGCAATAATTAAGTTCTGAAAAAAAAAACAAATATATCACGCTAAATGATAATAGATTTTTTTTATGTTGGTTTAACAAATATACTTAAAGTATTATTTGTCTTTTTTTTACTTCAAAAATATCAGAGTTATTCGATTCAGTAAGCAGTACTTACACGTATTTAATGGCTGATTTAGCAACAAAGGAAGCAGTGCTCATTGATCCTGTTTTATAACATGCAAAACGGGGTGCATCTCGGGTTTCAACTCAAATATTCAAGTTAGTTGTGTTGAATCGATTTGGAAATTGTGTGTATATACGGACCTTAACATTTCATTACCTGAATTGATATTTAATGGGAATGTTCAATGCATACTGTATGTTAAATCATATCTATTGAATAAATAGGGAAGAGAGTATGTTATTCAGCGCTTATGGCTGAGTAATGTCTGAATAAAAACCTACTCTACTCTCGATATTTTCAATAGATATGATTATTATTATTACAGTAAAACCTGTCAATAACGGAACCCCTAAATAGCGGAATTCCTGCGAATAGCGGAAAAAAAATTCTGCCGTTGAGCTCTCTCATACAAAATGACCCCCGAATAGCGGAGAGCACTTACCCCGAATAGCGAAAAATTTCTAGCGAGAATTTCTTCGATTTGCTAGGGTTTTTCCACAAGAAAGTTCTTTTTTCTGCTATTCAATTTCATGCGAGAATGCAATCAATATGTTGAATGACATCAAAACTTTTGCATATACAAAAAATAATTGTATTTTGCTTGATAAAATCGTTGAATGTATTAATTTAGTGCAAGATGATATCCTTTCAAACAAAACAAAGCAGTCGGCAATCACTGATTACTTCACAAGAAATGTTTAAGACATTTTGTTCATTCATTCTTCTTTGGAAAGTTCATGTAAAATTTTACGTGTAATTAAATCTAAGAAAAAACTCATATAATTTTATTTTGTTATTTTTTTATTTACCCTGAAAATTCACTTTTAAATCTCCCGATAACGAAACCTCTGAATAGCGGAAATCCCCCGAATAGCGGAAAATAACGTTTCCCCGCCCGATTCCGTTATTGACAGGTTTTACTGTATTTTGTCGTAACAACATTCCTACAGTGACGTGATTCTGAATACAAGCTTTTTAATCACGTGTCCCTTTTTCTCTATCATTTTCATTCGATGGTCGTCCTTAACGAATAAAATTAAACTATGGAACAGTCAATACCCATATGCATGCTGATCACATTACAGGGAACGGATATTTAAAACAGTTGTTGCCCAACGTAAGTAGCGTAATTTCACACACAAGTTGATTGCTGACTAGGGTGGATGACTTTTTCGAAAAAATTTAAGTATCAAAGCCTACAGCCCAGAGTAGTTGTATAAGCATGAGATGATTCCAAAACAGCCATTTTTTGATAGGGTTATATGTCATATAGGGTGGCGACTTGAACGAGAGTGAAGAGAACTTTTTTAAAAAATATCGAAAAAAATGTGATTTTTAGAAATAACAATTTTGGTTGGTTTTTTACATTGCTACGCTCAAATTGATCTTATCTCATCAATTAAGACCATTTTAGTCTTTATAAACCTTCAAATGGCCAAGTTATACTGATTTACTAATCCAGGTAACATCTTTTAAAAATCGTTGAAAACCAGCAAAATTAATAACTTTCACTAGTCAACCAATTTTAATTTTTAGTAATGACCATACTCGTTTAAAGCCAATACGACTTCAGTAACGCGTATTAGAACAATTCACGATTCGTGTACACTCGGCACATCATCGCTGCTTTACGGAATATCAGCCGCTGAGTTCACTGCGAACTGTCGTGCATCTAATGCATCAAAGAAAGTTCGCACAAAAGAGAATGAAAAGTATACATATGGCTACTTGATGTTTTTTGACCATGTAGCTGTTAATTCTACTGCTGATTTTCGCCTGCAGCGAAGATGTGCCGAGTGTACATGAATCGTGAATCCTTCTAATACGGGTTACTAAAATCATGCTCAGTTAGATCCCAGCACATCGGAGTTTTTTTAAACACCGGTTGAAAGAAAATAGTCAATATTGACCAAAGACAGTATGATATAAATCAACACAATCAACAAGTCACATTACGGATAATATTTTCAATTCCTAAACTGCTTTGTAATGCTGAAGTCCATAGCGATCCAATGCCATAATAAACATTTCAATCGATCTTGTGGTATAAAAATTATGGTGGTGTATATTCAAAACTTCGACTAAAAATAAGACCACTTTCTTCATTTTTCTTCATATCCGATATTCTTTGGAATGGAGATTTTATTGACAAATTTACCCTTCTACCGTTAAAAGAAATCAATGTATATAAATTTAACGCCATTATAGAGTGTACGAGGGATAAAACAATTCTTTTTGGTTTTATACTCTTTAATAGTTGTGTATGAGTCAGATGGTAAGAGAAGACTAAAGAGACTAAGATGGTAGTTGGTGTTCTACTTAAATAAGACTAGCCGATGATCACGCGCAGGATAATATCAAGCGTGGTTGGATCGGCGATGCGTGCATTAACATGCGAAGCGTTGGCGTAAGGAATACGCGTACCCTCTCAAAGCATGTATTGCCCATCTAATGTTATGTGCGATGTATGTGCACATATGTGTTAGATGGTAGTTCCTATATATAAGTATATAAGAATGAAGTCCAAGAGAGATGTGAGACGGTGAACGTATAGCCGAGCTGGCTACACCATACAGTTCAACTCCGTAATTACAATCAAGCTCTTTGTTTGTTTCAGTACAAGGATAAAAAATCCAAAAGGCCACATTGGAACACTATCAGAAAACCTCTTTAAGATTTCAAATCATCACAAAACGTTGCAAATCCTCAGGAATTTCTCCAAATATATAATCTAGGTACATTTTGAGTCATTCCAATGAAAATAGAGGATTCCTCTAGAACAAACTTTTCATTTTTGATTTAATATTGACAATTTTCTTTCAACCGGTAAATACCGGTTTTTAAATAAACAAAACTTGGACGTACAGACCCCAGAACGAAGGAAAACTCTGCAACTGACCCCCGCACAGTAATCAGCATGGCTCAGTAATCTGTGGACACAGTCCTATCAAGCTATGATATCCGTTTCTATGGTCGTTACTCGAATTTTTTGACTATTGAAATTCTTTAAATTTTCTGGTCTTTAACGAT
>NW_022202100.1:0-1950 GCF_009176525.2 Contarinia nasturtii | reverse complement strand
CGACGGCGAAGAGGGCAACGAGAGCTACGACGAATTTCATTTTGATTATTTTAAATTTTCACTTGTCACTTTCTGAACAGCTAGTTGATATGTGATGCCAACTCTTGATTCTTGGTCGCCTTTTATACGGTTTTTGACTGAGATGCATACACACAATCTCATCTTTGCTATGAACATTTAACCTTTTTTTTCTTGTACGTTTACATTTTGCATGCATATTAATAAAAAATGGCTCATTCACAGTTGAATATCTTCAATGGATTTGTTCGTGATTCATACTTTTCCGCTTATGTTTTACTCCCACCCAAAAAAAAAATAACATTGAAAATGTTGAATTCATCGCTATATTGGTTATATATGCATCATTTCAATATAGTTGGTGAATAACTTGATTGTTAAACTAGTCGGATTTTTTTTTATAAAAGAGCAAAAATATTCACTTTTCAAGAGTGATATGCACTAAAAAAATAGATGAATGCTTGATAAGCAGCATTGCTTATCAGAGATTCAATGTGTTTGCAATTAAACAGTTTGAACAGATGATCAATATTTATTGGAATTGTTTAAAGAAAGATTGACAATGATTTTCCCTTTCTTATTTTTTTTAATCAAGAAAAATATATATAATATTAATCACAGGGTTTTGACGTAATGAATTTGGCTTTTTGTTCTTTATTTGATTCAATGTTGTGTTATACAGAAAGAAAGAAATATAAATATCATGAAGAAATCGACACCATATTTATGTATTCATATATTTTTTTCTTAAACATCTTAAAATCATTCGAAGTTTTTTTATAAATTATAAATGAAAGACATTCTTTATCAAAATAATTGTTCTTATTTTACTGCATTTCGATCTTCGTATGCATATAATCGGCTTGTTGGGGTCTATTTCAATTGACCGCGTGCTTTAGATATAATTGAATTTGAAGGCAAATATGCAACATATGTAAGGAGCTTCGATTGTGTTTAACTTTGTCCGGATGACCGCATGTCAACATTCGTTTAAATGTATTGCAGTAATGTGCGAGCAAAATTTTGCGGATGATTTTTTGGAAAAAAATTCCTTCTCATTCCACAAAAAAATGAGCTAAAACCAGTCTTCACTTTTTGAAGACGTGAAAATATTACTGTTGTATTGATGATCGTGGTACATTTAAAAAAATTTCCAACAAAAATGTGTTCTTTTCATTTTTGTGCGCCAAATATAGGAATTCAAAGTATCAAACTCTACATTTGTTGCAAAAAAACCAGTCATAACCGTATTAATATGGCTTTGAACTTCTTTTTTAATCGATCTAACCCATTTACTCTCTCTTTCTCTGATTTTTGATTAAATCAGAGAGATAAACCATTTTGACTCAGTATTCAACAGAGTGAGTAACTGATGTTGAAAAATAAAAAAAAGAAGTGAAAATGATACAAGGACTTGGTTATTTTTAAATCAGTTTCTTCTAAATAATCCAAGTGTTTTAGGAGGAAACAAGCTATTTAAACGAAAAAGAATTTTTGAATATGTTTTTAGAACTTTTTTTATCTATCACGAACAAATCCATTGAAGATATTCAACTGTGAATGAGCCATTTTTTATAAATATGCATGCAAAATGTAAACGTACAAGAAAAAAAAGGTTAAATGTTCATAGCAAAGATGAGATTGTGTGTATGCATCTCAGCCAAAAACTGTATAAAAGACGATCGAGAATCAAGAGTTGGCATCACATATCAACTAGCTCTTCAGCAAGTAACAAGTGAAAATTTAAAATAATCAAAATGAGATTCGTCGTAGCTCTCGTTGCCCTCTTCGCCGTCGCTTTGGCCGCACCACAGAACCCAGATGCATCAGCAACAATTGTTGAACAAACTTCTGATATTGATCCACAAGGAAACTACAAAGACTCGTGAGTTTTTTGTTGTACATTTTATTGATTTTTTCATTTATATTTTC
>NW_022202099.1:0-1880 GCF_009176525.2 Contarinia nasturtii | reverse complement strand
AGAATGGATTTGTGGAACGTACTTATGTTTCGTAGCAATAACAATCGCATCACATCGTGGCTATGTTCGAATGCTGTTATTTCATTTGCATCCACCGAATTTCCGTCATTTGTCCCAAAGAAACGAATATATACTCGCTTTTTATTTTTTGTAAAATCTACAATTCGACCACCCCACGGTGGGTATCCTTTCATTTTCACCATGACCAAATTGCCTTCTTGAAGAGTTCGACCCGATGACGCAAAATCATTTTTGCACTTTCTCCACGAAGAATTGATTAGGCTATTGAGTTCCTTTCCCGCTGGAATTTCATTTGGTTCGTTCACTTTACGTGAAATATTACACCAAGATGGATCAAGAACCAGCTCCGAGAGATGCTTTTTCAATATTATTTTAAACGTTTGGTTTTCCGAATATTGCTTTTCGATGTCGCGTCCGTTCAATATTTCCATCTGCTTACCACGAATTTTTATGTCCAAATTTTTGGTGACTACTGCAGTTTTTTTCGATTCATTTGTTGACTCTTTTTAAATTATTGATACGCGGCTTAAGATTATATCTCTTAGTTTTGGATTCTGTTTTATTTGTTACTTTATTAATTTTCGCCATCTCTCAGTTAAAATGTGTGTCGTTCGATATGGAATATGCAATTTTAGTGAAATCAAAAGACAAACGAGGGTAAGGTTTTAAGAAAAGTAGAGGGTGAGGTATGGCGTACTCTCTTGTGCTGAGTAGTTGAATAATTTTTGTTTTCATTTAGAAAATTGCCGCCGATTATTTTTCCAAGTGAAATTTTCCACAATTGTCCAAGAACTTTAAATACAAGCATATATTTATTTGGCATATATATTTGTGTGGTTTAATCATTGATTAGATGAGGTTTGGCGTATTCTTTTGTTTATGAAAATGGCAACGTCACAAAAAAGTATTGCAGCTATTCCATCCCCCCGACATGAAAAAAGTGACATGGTGGCGCCATGTACCTGTAATATGGTGGTGAAAGAACAAACTTTGCATGTGCGACCACACAACGTATTTGCGACCACACTGTGATAGACGATTTGTTTTTTCTTCAACTTTTTTTTAAACGAAATAAATTTTAAATACAAAAATGATGAAATCGCAAGGAATTTTCTAATTGTGAACATTTTATTTTTGAAAATAGATAAATTTTATGATCACTCTTTGCGACCACGCACATTTTGCATTTGCGACCACAAATTATTTCATCCAAGTTGATAACAACTAACATCAATAATGTGGTCGTACATGCTCTTACATGAAAATTTGTTCTTTCACCACCATGTTGTACATGGCGCCACCATGTCACTTTTTGCAATACACTGTCATGTCGCAGGGATGTCTAAAACTAAAAAATAATATTTCAACATAGACATGATTTCAGACAATATTGGAACAAGCACGAAGGGAAAATAATACATTATAATAAACCGTGTATACGCTTCATGCCTTGCGTCTCAGTCTTTATTGCCCTTTTTCATCTGTTTGCTATGTAGCGTAGCAGCCTTTGCTAACATGTATGCAAACAGATGAAAATGGGGAAAGAGAATATGACGCCAAGGATGAAGCGTAAACACGGTACACACATACATGTACTTGTATTTCTTCGTATCTCGCGCCGCATTCCATTGCGTGTTTTCGTAACTAACGCACGGTGCAAAACCCCCAGGCAAACAGTGCAATTTGAGTGCTTGGACACTCAATGGAATTATAAAGCAAAAACCTACAAATATCGTTTGGATTTGAACTTAGAAAGATCACTCCGTAATGTACATAAATATTGATGTAATATGTATACGAGGGTCACTATTCAAGTTTTTTCAAAAACATATATAAGACAATGGGGTTTCATCGAAAAT
>NW_022202098.1:0-4032 GCF_009176525.2 Contarinia nasturtii | reverse complement strand
CGATTCCAATACTTTACCTTACACACAAGGTGTGTGCGGAAAAGTAACAAGAGAAAATTACTGAAGAAGAGAATTTTCTATCTCTTAAATAAGATTTTATGAAGAGAAAAATCATTTATAAAAAATGAAATTTTTTTTTTTTTATAATTTTCAAATTTGAATTTTTTTGAAGAAAATGTATATTTTTGGAATTTTTTTTCTCTCTTTTTCATGATTTCTTTTTCTTAAAAATTATCTTCAATTAATAACAAAATTGGCGATAAATTTGTAAATAAATTAATTAATTCCGAGTTTTTGTTCCACAGACGACGGCCGTTGACATATTTTCGCTTGGTTGTGTGTATTACTATGTTATGTCAAGCGGAATGCATCCATTTGGCGACGCGGTGAAGCGACAATTGAATATTATATCATATGAATGTGATCTCAAATTGTTTAGTAATCCAGATATGTTGGATAGTACAGGTGTATTAGCTGAGGAATTAATAGGAGATATGATCAGTCGGGAGCCGGTCAGGAGACCGACAGCAAAAGCCATTTTGTCACATCCATTCTTTTGGAATGCAGAAAAAATTCTAAACTTTTTACAGGTATTTCTTTTTCTTAAATTACGTTAAATTATTAAGTAGAATTTTGAGTAGAAAAATCAAAATTGTGAACAAAAAAATTTGGAAAAAAACCAAATGAATATTTTTAAAAAAGTATTTTGAAAAATATATATTTTAAAAAAAATTAAAAACCAAAAATATTTTTTTTGGAAATACATATTGCTACAATTTTCTAGAATTTTCTAAAAAAAAAAAATATTAATCAAAAATCAAATTAATTTATTTAAAAATATTTCCAGGATGTAAGTGATCGTGTGGAAAAAATAGATTTCCAAAGTGATCCATTGAAGACGTTGGAAAAGAATAGTAAATTCATAACGAGAGAAGATTGGAATTTACATTTGGATGAGACAATCACCTCCGATCTTCGTAAATACCGTGCATATCAAGGCAATAGTGTTCGAGACTTACTGAGAGCATTACGGAATAAAGTGAGCTTTTATTTTATTCAAAGGCACCACTTGTACAAGGGTTTTCAAAGCTGAGTTTAAATCATTTAAAAATTAACAAATAAATCAATATTGGGAACTATATCGAATAATTTGATGTATTTCGAATCAAATTATTTGAATATAATATTTTCAAATTCAATGAATTTATTGGCTCTTTGATTTCGATTAATAAATTAAGAACCTTTGAACAAGCTTCATGGCCATTCCATCTTGAATTGCTTTAAAATATTCGCGACACCAATTTTCACCTGAATATTTTTTTTAATCCTAAAACAGAAACACCACTACCACGAGCTGTCCATCGAGACGCAAATGCGACTGGGACCGATACCGCAATCATTCATGAAGTACTGGATTGATCGTTTTCCGCGGCTTTTATCTCACAGTTATCATGCCCTAGAATCGTGTAGCAACGAGCCAATATTTTCATGTTATTATCCATCAACGTGTTACGTCTTTTCAAAGCCGCGTTATTTCTACGAGGAAACGGAAGATTTCAAGCCATTTGACACGGGCTCAAAATCGCGTGACAGTCCAAATCGCTTCAATTACAAGCCGATGAATTACCCAAACTTTGTCATGACACGAAAAACCGGCCCAAAATTTCAAAACAATTATGGCCCAATGAATAACGGTGATGGTACAAACCTATCGACTTACACAAGAGCAACGAAAAAAGGTGCATACAATTTTCACCGTTTTGCAAACAACGAACAGAATAACTACAAGCCAGAGCATAATGAAAATTTGAAATGGGCCGACAACGCAAAGGCATACGAATTTATTGAAGTCACGAGAAATGAGCAAACATTTGAAAAATGTGACAATGAGGAAAGAGGAGAACAATATGATAATGGTGCTAAAGAGAAACGAGTGCTAAATGTACGGAATGTCGATTTTGACAAGATAGATGCAACGAAGGCTGATGACAGTGAGAAGAAGGGAGACAATTTTGAAAAGAAAGCAAAAAATACCGACAATCCCAAATTTGACAAATCGAAAAAGAAGAACAAAATCGATGCCGCTGTTAGCAAAGAACCAGAACCACTGGAAGACGATGGATTTACAAAAGTTCGATATCGGGGTCATGGCAATTCAAAGAAACAGAAAAATAACGAACAGGTCACATGGATCATACCCAATCAAGAGAAGAAATAAGACCGATATTTTTCTTTTCGTCGAATTGTGCGCTACTTTCCAAAATAAGCCATGACTGTCGTTTAAATAATTTATATTTTTTTCATTCCGTTTGGTGCCTCATCAACGGCTGTCAAATCAGCTAAGTCATTTCTGTTAAAAATGATTGTTAATAATAGAGAATACTAAAAAATTGATGTGAAAAAACAAAAACAAGAATTTGTCGGCAATAATTCGATTTTTATAATATAAAACACTGAATTTGCACTTGTCTGTGATAAACGTTGTACATTGTGAAAATTAGTTTAGTCATATATTTTTTTGCTCGTGTTGCTCGACAAAAACAAGTGTATATATTTGGAAGTGATGAATGAGGAACCAATTTTTAATTTCTGGAATTTGGAGCACAAGCACACATGCACAAATACAGCGGCAAACTGTTGATTGTTGTTGTCATTTATCTGTATGAGAATTTGATGTGACCTTGTTTACAGAATTACTTTTAAAAGAAAATAGTACAAATTCGCCAAAATCGTGTAGTGTGAGTTAAATAACAACATTTGTATCATATTTTTCAACATTTCGGGAAATACAGGCTGCAATAAATCAATTGTTGTAAAATTTGGTTCTTGAAAAAGGTTTATTTTGAAAACTTTTTCTAATGAATTTTTTTCTTCTTCAAGAAAATGAGCATATGAGTTTTAGATAGAAATTGTTAGATTGATTATAGCCAAGAGTTTAGTGTATTTTTTTTTTAAATCTTCGCATTACACATTCCGTTTCGAATCAGTTTGAAGCATCACTTTTATCATGGTAAAAATCTCAAATAAATCAATTTTACCATTTAAAATTTAATTGAGTCATAACTCAAGGAGGAATTTTAGTCTGGAAAGACACACTGATTTTGGATACAATTTTGTAGAATTCTTTGTAACGATGAAATAACGAAAATAAATGTATCTTTATTTGTTTAAGTGGCTTTGTATTTTATTTATGGACTTCACTTTTTGTGAAAACATTCAGAAAAATGGAACAACATATACGAAGTAGACAGACCGACCAACGATTTTAAGGGTGAGTTTTAACAGGAAATTTTTTTTGAGGTGGTTCCGATCGACTTGTTTACAAGTGATTGTATTTAGAATATTTTGCCTCCTCACTTACACTCTTGCAATTGATTCTCCGCCAAATGAGGTATTTTTCTGCTGAAAATATTCCCGAACAATGTCTGGAATAAGTTACATTTGTCGTAGCAACCCTATATATGAGAAACGGGGGTTAGCCGCCAAAAAAAGTAGAGAGGTGTTAGCAAGCTGTCATTTTCAAAGGGTTTTTCATAGACGTATGGACTCCTTGACTCTCCGACCGTGCCCTTGAATGAACCACATTCCATAAAAATTAATCGTTATTTAAGTCCTTTAATAATTGACCAACAATGTGGTTGGTTTTAGTTCATGCATTTCAATTTTGAACTTACAGAGGTAAATGACAAGACACTTTTACTTCTCAATAAAGAAATAATTTATAAAATACATTTTTTGAAAAAAAAAGTTTTCGTTTATTAAAGTTATTTTTCCCATGGGCATCACACCAGACATGACACTTCACTCTATCAACCAAAGTTGCTCAAAATCTAGGTTTATACTTTATTACATGGTAATCAGTAATTATGGCTCTGTGTCTCTATTTCTATTCTTTGTAGCTGCTACTATGTTCGGTTGTACGAAAGACGTCAACAATAAACAAGCTAATCGACAAACACTGAGTACAGGATGATGGTATTTTCTTTGCTTTGCTTGTTTAAATATCTCTTCGTTGCTGATGCGTTTGCTAAT
>NW_022202097.1:0-7912 GCF_009176525.2 Contarinia nasturtii | reverse complement strand
TTACAATATTTACTTTAGTCAGTCAGTAAGTTCTTTGTTAAATACAATCATTTTTTTCTAGAAAATTAATAAATAAATTCAATAAAAAAGAAAAAACAAAAAAACGTTTTAAATATTTTTAAAGCATATTTCTGATTCTGAATATAGGTGGATAAATCTATTTAAACAACGAAAGATCATTAAACGATAACAATCAAGAGAAATTGTTTTGCATATTGAATTTCACGTCATAAAAAACTAGATAGTTTAACTAATGACAAAAAATTAAATTATTCTATGTTATTATTTGTTTTACCTGAACACATTAAGCGCAATTTCGCTGAAAAAACTAATTAGTTTTCGGAAAAATCTCCGAGAACTAATTACGTGAACTAATTTTAATTTCAAATTATCACCCATAAAACATCATCTATGTTTTTAAAAAAACGACAAAAAAGGGACAACATAACAATAACAAATATTACAATTATGAAGGAAACAAAACAAAATTAATTTGTTTTTATTTATGAAAGTTTAAGGAATTGAACAACCTATATTCGCCGGCAGTCCTCCGATCAGTCTGTCTAGGTCACAAGAATTGTGATTTGATATGCAGATGGCACTGGCCTACAAAGCTGTAGCCCAATCTATTCACTGCCGAAATCTCTCAAAATATCACTGTAGTTCATGAAGCGCACCGATCCATGATTTTTATCCATCACACACCATCCTTGTAAAAAATCCATTTTAAAAAGAGGCATTTAGTACCAAGAAAAGGAACAACACAATAGAACCAATCTAAAATACCATATTTCTACATTGAGGGCAGTAATATGCGATGAGAAATTTTTTTTTGCTCGCCGATTTTGGAAAGAGAAGGAAAATCTTTCGATTTGCTAGGGATGTTAGCTTCAAAAAGTGATTTCCAAAAAAAAGAAACGAAAATTCGTTCGACTGGTTCTCTTGATCGAAATGAAAGAAGAGCACCTAATCTTGAATATCATTTGGGAATTCTAGATAGATCAACTCGTGTACATTGCAATTATACTATGTTACATGTCGATGCATAGATGGCACGTAATAAGCTCTTAAAGCTCTCTCAATGTAAAAAGATATATATATAGCACATTAGCTGCCAATGAATAGCAATCAGTTCCGGAACTTACGATTTTTTTACCGATGTTTTATTTTTTAAATTATTTTTTGGATCTTTTGTCTTTGTACAGTGCACATCGTCAACAAATAAGCTAATAGCTAAACGATAATCGTTTTGGTGTACGAAACGATGCGGACACCATCGAAAAAAAATGGAAAATGTCATATGCTGCAAAACTGTGATCCGGTTTGAGTCAGAAGAAAGAAACAAATTCCTTAGAAAGCACCGCTGAGAAGAAACAATAAATTAAAACATTATACCTCGAGAGCTGTTGAATTCCTCGAAACATCACCCAAAACACATTGATGACGATTATTTTGGTGTGAGTATGTGTGTGTGTGTGTGTTTGCATGTATATACTTAATCTGCAAAAAATGATACATAAATTTTGTGTTTAATCTACTAAAAGTTAAACATGAAAATGTGAAAATAAGGCGATAACCAAATAAATTGTATGAAGACATATGTGCAAAAGTGCGAACATGAATGAACGACGTGCTCTACAAGCTAGATTCACGTTCTCACATCAATTTTGGGTGAAAGCCCATCTAAATCTAAAGTCTTTATTCCTCTGTATTGCCATCGGGTCTCGTCCGTATAAACGTCCCCATAAATCTACTTTTCTGTTTTACACCACTTTTGCTCTCACGTTTTGTGTGTGCCAAAGTTGAGTGCTGTTGGTTTTTCAAAAAGAGTAATGAAATTTATACCAAAAGATAATCATTTCGCGATGGATATTAACTGTTGCGCTCAGCTTTTAACGTCTATCTTGCAACCTTCTTCATACAATATTTCAACTATAAAGTTCATGTGCTCAGCAAAATAAACGCGTATCTAAACAATATGTCAATTTAATTATTTTATATCACCTATGTACTCTATGTTATGTTTATTTTACTCAAGGTTTTCTTCAAAATTAAATTCCATGATAATTTCAATTGCACAACATTGTTAATAAAATCAAATCGATACTCTTTCGGTGAAAGCATACACAAACGTTCAAACACATTTGTTTGAAGATAATATGCATCACCTTTCAATGGTATAGTATTTTCTAACGATTATCAAAAGGTGCAACACTTAACACTGCATTCCAATTTGTAACTTATTTTCCAACAAAGCGAAAAAACAAACAAATAGAACTATTACGAAAGAATAAGCAGTAATTCGGATGTCTAATTTTGAATTAAAAAAAATGCGTTTAAAATATTCATCATTTCAGCAGACTGAAGTAAATCATAGTATTTTGTAGATCTACTTACAAATTAAGCATAGCTCTTCAATTCATAAAGACCAAAATCGATGGACGTTGTTCTTAGATTCAGGACAGAGAGATAAAAATTCGAAACTTTTCACCGTGCCGTATTACAGACCGTCCAAACAAACATTTATTCGTGCAATTTTATTAACAGAGTGATACATATCATTATGAAAGCAATAACCACTTTCCTGCACATATTATACTTTCTTCATCACTTGAAACCATCAAACATATAACTCGTATTTGCTCGTTCACAATGCGTTGAGCGCGTTGAGATGATGTTGGTCTTTGTCGGAAAAAGAAGTATTTATTTTATGACAGTCGTAAAATGTTCAGGATTTTCGTTTATAATCAAGAATTAAATGTCTTTTATGTATTATGCGTTCAGCTTAACTCTTTCCAAATGTTCGCATTTTGTCCCGAAAGCATTTTATCTGAAGCTAAACAGCTGTATGGATTATAAATTCGTTTCAAATTTAAACTTGTTTTATTAAACTCAACATTAACTAATGAAATGAGTGATGATATAAATGATATAACTGCAAAAGAATTAAATTATTTTTATTATTTATAATTTCTATTACTTTTCCGCACACACCTAGTGTGAAAGGGGAAAGTATTGCAATAGGTCAAAATTTACGAAACTTCAAAAACATGTTTTCTGGACGTTTCTGAGGTCAGAGAACCCGAATCAGGCCGTTTTGAGCATGGTTGTTGTGGGTCGCTTCCACGTCGTACGTCGTACGTCGTACGTCGTACGTCGTACGTCGTACGTCGTACGTTGTCCGCCGTACGCAAAATTTGTCCATCGATTTTCTCACCACCCAGAAAAGTTATTCGAAATCTGACTTCACGGGATGATTGGGGGTCCCCAGGAATAGAAATCATCAGATTTTGAGCGACTTTGGTTGATGGAAAAAAATTCCATGCCTGGAGTGATACCTATGAAAAAGAGTCCAATTTTCGTCCAAAAGTCATACTTAATGTAGACTTAAACACTCAAAAATATGTATTGGGGGGTTTTTTGGCACGAGAAAACCGAATCCGACGTTAGTTTTGAGATACAATCAATTTTTAATACAGTTTCCTTGGAAAAATCACAAAAAATTTGGATTTTTGTATGGGAACCATGCCTGTATGCTACCTTAATACTTTGCCAAGACTATTTTTTACACAAAAAAATAACATTCTGAAAATTTGAAGAGATTTCAATTAAAATTAGTGGTACCTCCCATACAAAATTTTCAATTGGCTCAAAACCGAATATTTTGTATGGGAGGTACTCTTGATTTTGGTTGAAATTTCTCCAAACCCTCCGAATGTTATTTGTGAAAAAAATAACCTGTGCAAAGTTTCACGCCATTAAGGTAGCATACAGACATGGCTCCCATACAAAAATCCAAATTTGTTGTGACTTTAGTTATGAAAAGTGTTTCAAAAATAATCTTTATGGCAAAATTAACGTCTGACATATTTTTTATAGTGTTTTGTTAGAAAATAGAATACTTTCAAATGTCGTACAAATGGGTTCATCATGAAAGTGTGAAAAATCTTTTCTCGGGTACTTCTGCTATTAAATTAAAGAATATTTCGTTGCCAAAGTTGAAACATATTTTTTGGTATCGAACTTTACGCCACTTGAAAGACTTGAAGAATCGAGCAAATATTATTTTGAACTTTCTTAATAAAATACGCAACTACCACCGTGCGGAAAAGTTCGTCTTACTCCCGTAAGACTCTTTATTTTTTTTTTAATTCAATTTTGTTCAAACTTTCTTCCATCAGACAACCGGAAATGCGTTTTATGATTCAAATTTCAAATCAAAATTTTAAAATTTAAATTCCAATTAAAAGTGCTATGGAATAATATAAGTGAATTCTGTATCCGATTTTACTGTGATAAAATCAAATTCGTTTCTCTTTTATTAATCATTACAAAATTATTGTTTGTTAGGGATGAAATCTCAAAAACACCTCTATTCAAAACATATAAACTAAAAGAATTAAAATTTATACAAAAGCCCAGTAAACATACAGTTGTTCTTTACATTGAATGATATGAAATGATCACACGATTGCTTCTGACATTCTAACAATATATATATATGTATATATATCTATTTTTATCCATTCATATTGTGATGAAAGAGCGAACTTCACTTATATTCGGTAGAATAACAAAGTTGTTCCAATCTCCTGGGAACGATATCTAATGTTTTAGCAAACGAAAAATACTAGAATAATACACGCACTGCGATTCTCGATTCATTCGGGATTGGATTAAATAGGTGAATCTCCCATGTGAATTAATAATAAAACCAAAATATTTCACTTCATTCTTCGTTGAATTAAAAGCCCATTATTTCATGAACTTTATATGAATTTAAATCGTTGTATTTGGTTTAATTCTCTTTTTTTTATTGGCATAAAATTGGTCTTCGACGATTATTGTTTGGTTTTGGTTAAAAACCAGCGCTATATTTACGTGCCTTCTTCATTGTTTATCAAACTGAAATCATCGCATTCTGCGTTTGAATCCAGCTTAAAAACCATTTTATAAAAGATTTTTTTTAACATGGTACTGCCTCATAACAAACGACTGAAAAAAAAAATGTTAACTGTCGGGATGGTCACTTATGCCATCGCAAAAAGATAAAAAAAAAACTCTTCGCTAGCGTACAAGTGATGGTGTGGGTGAAAACCGAATAGGAAAGCGGAAAATGCTGTGTCAGTGCTGTTATGCATCTATATTAATCTGACGAAAGCACATTTTCGTATAAAATGCAGAATAGAGATATGTTATGGGCTATGGATAGCGTAGTATTTTGGGGTATTTTCATCGAGAAAAAAAAAACCATATAAAATGTGTGTACCCTGTTCATTTGCATACCTCGCTGTGCGATTTAATGACGATTTATTTATTTGATTGAAGAAGATCGGGATACTTGAACTTGCATGAACATACCCATATGACTTTGGCTTGATACGAGTGAATTTTCAAAATATGCGATGATATTTTTAGATAGTTCGAAATATGTTGAAAATGGCCCAGCCACACTAAACTATTGAAAAATGAGAATTCAGAAATATGCTGACACAGTGTCTCTTCTACCCCATAGAAGAGTACATATCCAATTATTTTGAATAATTTTTTTTGAAGCATCCGCCATTTGGGTTTATGAAAAAAATATTCGCTATTGAAATGGTAAATCAGTTTATTGTATGAGTATGCAATGCTCCATTTAAGGATAAAATATAAAACATTGACATTTTAACTCGAATTAAAAGTTTTTGTGTGTGTATCAAAACAGATGTCGAAAAGGTAATAATGAAGTAAAATGGACCGAGTTTTTCTCTCAACTCATCATTGTGCATTTGCACCTGGCGCATTCACCCTTACAGAACTGAACGCAATGAAACTCAAATCGAATGTAAACATGCGCCGCTATCATTTGACTTTCATTGTGTAGTACGGTAAGTGGTACATCTTCTAACGCACAGTAACAATTACACATTATCATTATTTTTTGAATTCAAAAAAATCATGCTTGAAAATAATGTCACACATCTATGCTAGCATCATTAACGATAACATTCTTCACTCATTAGTCATTAGAACACGTTTGATGTCTTTCAGTCACATAATAGTTATGACCGCACTTTGTTATAGAGATTATACCTAAACGATTGTACTACAAGCAGTTCTTTGTAAATGTTTTTTTCGTCTTCAAACTCAAAACAATTAAAAACGAACCAAAAGTCGATAAAATTATTTCGGTTTACAATTAAAAAGTACAAGTGACTATTATCCATCAAAGCTTCTGGTTGAATATAGTATTATATAAATATAACGTCTTGATGTAAAATGATTGAAAGGAAATATAAATGCTTTGAATATTCTCAATTTTGGTGGTGGAAATTTGGAAAGGTTACATTTGATGCCTACAATGTTGCTAGCTAGCTATTTATATCAGCTATTGCTATAGCGATATAAAAATAGCTGCTATTTAACGCATCTCTTCGCTCTGACGCTGCTTATACTCGACATAACAATGGTCTCATTGTTTGAAATGTTTATCATTTTAAATCATTTTCTAACAATGACATCATTGTTATGTCGAGTATACGCAGCGTCAGATCGAAGAGATGCGTTAAATAGCAGCTATTTTTATATTGCTATAGCAATAGCTGATATAAATAGCTAGCTAGCAACATTGTATGATTTGATGTTGGAATTTAATCTAAAATGTCATTCCTATAATGATAGTCATTGGTCTAATGATTGAGCAAGAGAAATGCGTGTATATGCATATGCGTGATTTTAAATTGCCTTTATGCTAACTGTGGTATATGAATGGCCACAAAGTCTTTTAAGTTTTAATTTTGCCAATACTTTTAAGAGTGAATGTTTCGTCATACAATTATGTAGTTGGATGCAACATGCAATATGCAACACGCACATTTCATACTAATACATTTACAATGTTACCGCCATTTTAACGGCTCTTATCTCTGTCAGCATAGCGACAGCACGCATAAGTTTCATGCATAATCTTTATTATAATAGCGGCTGGTGGAGTTTAAGTCGTAAGACAAATATTCAAATACATCTTTTATTTCCATTCCGTTCAGCGTCTTTGTACACTTTTGCCATGGAACTTAAGTTTATGTGCGCGGCATGACTTACACGTTTATAATGTGGTGGAC
Source organism: Contarinia nasturtii (assembly GCF_009176525.2). Lineage (NCBI taxonomy): Eukaryota > Metazoa > Arthropoda > Insecta > Diptera > Cecidomyiidae > Contarinia > Contarinia nasturtii. The sequence continues at coordinate 809 of NW_022202097.1, read as the reverse complement.
CAATAGTTGAGCGAACACTTTAAGTTAATGCTCCCGGTTGCTTGTGTAGATCTATGGGCATTTATCTGAAAGCTGGGACAATGTTTATTTCAATGCTTCTAGCAGCGATGGCAGAGCACATGTGCCATGAAAACGATGGTGGTTTCGACGCTAAAATAAATAGAAGAACAACAAAGACGACACTAATAGTAGCGATGTTGCGATAAACGGAGGAAATGTACAAAATGTATTTTGTAGCGAAGTATGAATATTATGACAAAAGCATGATTTTTACTATTTTACAATCCTACAAAAGAAGCATAGTTCTCAGTTGTTTTGAGTGTGTGCACAAAAATAGTCCACATATGAATGTGTGTGTGTGTGCCTGTTTCCTATTGCCATCACTTTAATATATTCGAATTCAACTGATTCACTTGTGTGTACAGTATGCACGGCATGCATATGTATGAGCGAAGGATGGTGTACATTCCAATGTTCTCGCGCAACATCGTGGTGGTTTCTGGTTTGCATTCGTTATTATTGCACAAGCGAAACACTTAAATTTTATTTCGCATTTGTCGTCATTAAACATTATGTGCGAATATTAGAGAAGAAAGGAACGATTTATACGTTTTGTGTCTCGTACGAACGAAACAAGGATAAAACCATAGATTTTTGTTTGGATTACGATTTTATAGAATAGAATGGTGGTAATTTTGTCGGCCATTAAGTAAATATATATGTACGACATAAAACCAGAACAACCCTTTTCTTCTCTCTTTTTCTCCGAGTTTTTTCTTCTTCTTCTTCTTCTTCTTCACAAAAAAAAA
>NW_022202096.1:0-6543 GCF_009176525.2 Contarinia nasturtii | reverse complement strand
CATCGCTCTCAACACTCATACTTATTACTGATTATTCACTATCAAAATCGACTCTTTCAAAAATGACGTTTAATTAGACGAATTTATATTTCTTGGTATTTTTTCACCGAAAACCTGCTCGAATTATTTATACAAATTATTTTTTATCTGATTCAACATGACTAACATTTAATACCATTTACAACATTCTGCGATTTTCAATTGACGTTGAAAAACTTACTAGTGATCTATAGGAACTTACGTAAAACTTGGACGAACTTACAAAAATGTATATAGAACTCAAGAGAACTTACGCGAACTTGTGAAACTTACAGATACTTATGAACTTACAATGAGTCATTTTCCCCTAGATCTAATGTGCACTAAATTAATTTTTGACCATGCAATGTTTGCAACAGAAGACATAATTGACTTTGAAACTGCTGTTACCATTGTTTGTAAGTTTGGATTTATGTGATCTATTTATTGTTGATAAGATGTGTCGAGGAATTAGTTTGTAACTTTGTTGTATTGTATATTTTTTAGCCCTGAAGAAGATCGCAACAACGATCGAAAGCTCGGATTTTCAATAAAAAACGTAGTTGAATAAACCAATAATTGACTGGATGGTCTGTTTTCATTTTAATCTTTATGCTAAAGTGTGTGATAGTTTGTGTGCAACCCGAGCTTTATTAGTGTGCATCCTTTGTATGTGATAAAAGGGAAAGCAGAGAATGAAAAGTGATGTATACAGGATGATTTATAAATCCATGTCAATCTTCCTACTACATATTTCTCAATCAGGATTTTACGGAAGTACCAAAATATATGAACACTTCTCCCAACAAAAATATATCGTTGTTACTTTATCAGAAAATGGCTCGAAAGGGTTTCTACGGCTGTAACAATACTACAACAGATCGAGAAAAGTGTGCATATACTTTTTACTTCTTGATCTAATAAATCTGTGGTATAGAGATTTGTGCGGATTATTGAATCACCCTGTTATATCTCAAATCATTTGAGTCAAATGAATGAATATATGTAAAAAAAGAATCAATCACGATGTATTAAATATTGAAGACACTCACATGCATGCACAGTTATTAATACAGCTAAAAAAAATGTGAGCAGAAGGCCTAGTTTCATTGTGTAATTTTAGGCGATATTCAACTGTTTCCACATCAGCCATACACAATGCTGCAGCCTCCTATGTGGACGCTAAAATCGATTAGTTTATTTAAATAACTGTTGAATCGAGGCGGCACGAGCAGGGATTTGAAGAAATCACTAAATCGTTGAGACACTGATGATGATGACGATGACGATGAAGAAGATAATGATGCAGTGGCGAATAGGAGCAAAACGGGATCAACACACTGCCACCAATCCATTCAAAATTCAATTTGTCAATTTTGCTATTTACTTGTTAGCCCCAAATAAAGATTGCAATTTAAATGAATAACGAAGTGGTTGCATATCTGAAATGTAACACAAGCAAACAACACTTATTGATTAATAATTTTAAAGAATCGTTTGTTGCAATGATAGGCTATCAATGATGGCTTCAACTTGATATTTTCACGCATGGTTTCAACTAAAAACTAGTATTTAAAATACAATCAAAATAAAAAAAGAGGGACTCTTCCCGCAAATTCAGAATTAACATAGAGAAAAATAGTATAGAGCAACAATACAATCGCAGTGCCGTAAAATTGACTAGAGAAGAATTAAAATTAGAAAAAACACCGACCATAGCAAAAAAGATACACACTATTTTTATGTTTTTCTTTCTTTCTCGCTTCGTTTGATTTCAAGTACATTATTTGCTTTCGTTTCATCACTTGACATTTTTATTGAAGGTCAATTCCTTTTTTACGCAATTTATCATTCTCGGAAAATATAAACTCTCGAACTATGTGTTCAGCATAAATTTATGAATGTAATGTAATCCAATTTACGATGTTACTTTCGAGCCCAATGGGATGTCTGGCCGCGTATTTCTCGTTGGTATTACGTAAGTTTGAATGTTTCGCTATTTTTCGCGCCTTTTCCATTAAGGCCTATAAAGTTTATAAATAACATAAACAATTTCAATAATTCAACAGAGAAATCAGTAATCGACAATATTTGAAATACACTTAAGAGCGTACCAAACGAAAAGATTTAATGAGCATTTGGAGTGTCTTTTCTCGCTTGATGTAAAAGTGAATCGGCAACGAACAAATTATGAGAGAGAATTTTTCACATATAAAAGAAAAGTGTGAAATAAATGAGCAAAGTGTCCACAAGAATTTCACTTGATTATTCACAAGGGCTGTAGGTCTCGAATGTCAACAGAACAATGCTCTCTTGATCTTGGCAATATCACGAACAACATATACTACATATTGAATGGCAATGATTTCGAATTTTGTTTACGGTTTTGATGCCTCTTTCGACTGATGAAAGGCAACAAATTTGACAAAAAATTCCACGAACCGTTGATGCGTTAGTGTATATACATGTATAACTTATAAATATCTATGGACAGAAAACCGCACATATATTCAACATTTAATATTATGTTATCAACAGTAAAAACCATGATGCAATTACTTAGCGTGTTTTATAGAGAACGAGAAACATGATAAATATGAGTGCTTGTGTGTGTGACTCACACAGTGTGAGAGAGAAATAGGCACATTGCCTAGGGGAAAGACACGAGTTTTTACTATACCAAATCAAAACCTATTATAAGCTGCTAGAAGAATATTTGTGAAAAAATGTTGATGTCGAATGTTCCTATCAAAAGTATTGGCAATCCAAATTATATGGATGAAATCCGTCGTAAAGAATACAGTAGCAGCTAAGAACAATGGATTTCGGATTTCGAATATAGATGAATACACTGGCTGTTAGTAATACTAACATAGCATAACATAACAGTTTATTTTATCTCAATGTCATATACTTTTCCGCTTTCATAGCAAAAGAGTGTTTTGTCTGCTTTTAAGTTAACAATATCTTCCGTATGTAATTAGTATCTAAGTCTATCGCAAATATTGAATAAAGTTAGTCGAAAGAAATCACTTTTATTTATTGCTTTATTCCGTAACCCAACACTGGCAATGCAATTTATTCAGCTCAGTACTAGAAATACTAGCAGAATATTTTCAATTTTGTTTGTATAATGTATACTAAAAAAACTAGAAGAAATTAAAAGAAACTAAATACAGATTAAATGAAAATAAGTATAATAGAAATTGATGTCTATCCCCTAGCATATTTCGCTTTGAAGAAAGTAGCAAATGAAAATACAAAATTTTTGCCATTTCGCCGAGATTGTTATGCAGAGCTGGTATTGTGACTCTGGTAGTGAGCGCACACAGTCTGTGAGTGCAAAGTCTACTGTGTGCGCTCACTACCAGAGTGAAAATACCAGCTCTGTTGTTGTGTGTAGATTTTTCTTTATAAGATTACATTGTAATGGCTTGATTTTTGGTTTTTTGCTTTTAAAATGTTATACAAACTCACACACGTATTTCATACACAAAAATACATACTACAGTCAACCAACCAGCTGGCGCAAGTCGACATAGTGCCCGCGCCCAAGTCAGTATAATACACTTTTCGAAGAGTGTACACACTCTTCTCATACTCTTCGTATAGTTTTATTCGACTCCCTTCTCACACTCTTCTCATATAATGAATTTTTCCACTGATGGATAGTTTTTGATTTTGTTTACTTTTGACATTTTGAAAAAAATGAACGTATACAAAAAAAATGAATTAGCTGTTGCAACAGCAATTGTCGTTCTGTTGTATTTTGACACAACTGACGAATGCTATAAACGTCAAAAACGTTCAAATATCAAAATACAAACATTACTTCCACTGGAATGCAGTGACAGCAGTGATAGCATTACCAATACCATTACACACTCTCTTCTCACTCAATATACGTGTTTTATGCAAAAGTGTGAGAAGAGTGTGAGAAGGGAGTCGAATAAAACTATACGAAGAGTGTGAGAAGAGCGTGTACACTCTTCGAAAAGTAGTTTTATACTGACTTGGGCGGCTGTTTGTTTTGTAGTCAGCTCGGCTTTACATTCGCTAACTCACACTTACATAAGCAAATGCACTTGCATTTACCTATGTATTACACACACACCATAGATCACCACATGTGCTCTACTTTTATCAGATCGGAACATGTGGTTATCTTCATCTCAGTCTTATCTGTAATTGGTCGTTGGGTCATAAAAGTTGAGCTCAACCGAGCCTTCTTGGATTATGCAATAAGAATTAGTGAGTAGTCTGAATTTGTATCGGAACTGAATTGTAACAAATAAATAACAACTTAAAAATAAATTGAGAGTTTTAATAACATCGGACATCAATCTGGCGCTTGCGAAACAACTGGTAACATCCATCAAATTGGTAACATCCATCAACTGCTAACATCCATCAAACCGACTCAACTGCTAACATCCCTCAAACCGACTCAACTAATAATATCCATCAACTGGTAACATCAAAACTGGTAACATCAAAACTGGTAACATCAAAACTGGTAACATCAAAATTGGTGAATTCAAAACTAGTGATTTAATACAGACTATCAGTGACAATCAGTGACAATCAGTGTCAATCAGTTTCAATGAATGACTGCAAAACAATCACAATTAAACAAATACAACGACGAGTGAGACACAAACCTAATAAAAGATCAAACAGAATTAAAATCTATCCAATCGGTGCAACGTGGAATAAATTCATTGAAACCTTCTATTCATCAAAAACAAACAAAGAACTCAATAATCTACGACCTAATGAGTGATCTAATCATTATATCCTTCGACCAGTGAGTGAAACATTTATTTTGTGAATAAACAATTCAATGACCAGTTTATCAAAAATTCTTTTTATCGACTCATCTTTTAAACCCACCCATATCATCACTGTGAATCTACAATCCTCTCAACGTACAGTTCTGTTTTCTAGTGAAGTTTATCCATCGACCCAGTGAAGATCTCGACATAATTATAAGCAATACATAAAATAATTAAAAAAAAAAAAGAAAATATATATACATATAATACCAATTAAAATATATAAAAGAAAGTGCTAAGTTCCTAAAAAGTAAGTGCTATTTTTCGGCAATCGGGAAATTTCATTTGGGATTACTTTTTCATCTCCTACAGAAGACACCTTTTTCTTCAAAGTGAGTACAATCATTTTTTCTTTTTTGTCTTGAGTAATAGTTCAACCCTGGCGTACTATTCTTTACGTTTTTGCTATAGAGATTCTTATAATTTAGAAAATATAACACCCAAATTCCTTGAATAGAGCCCAAAATCTTTATCGTGTACCGCCTTCCTTCCCTCCATTTATCTTCAAATAATTAAAAAAAAATTTACTTCTCTTCACTATCAATTGAATTCGAAATATATTCAACACCTTCATGTTCCAAAATACTCTTTTCTTTTCAACACCTTCTTATCAATAAATGTCTAAATCCGAATACGAACATTTCTCAACTAAAGATTTAAAACAAATTAGAAGAAAATTAAACTCAATTTTAAATAAACTAACTGGTAATATCCGTGTCACTCGCCTCTCAAGTAGTTTTGAATTCCATAAAAATACTGCTACTATCATCCGTGTAAGACAAGGTATTTGGTGTATTGACGAAATACTTGAAAATCGAATTAATCCCATTTTACGAAGCCCACTCGCAGTAAACAGACAGTCATTAAGTCGTTCTTTAAACAAATCTTCTGACATAAAACCTAATTCACGAAAATCTAATAACATGACACTCGTCAGACACTCTGATGACGAAACAACCAATAAACCTCAAGCAGAAGCTCAAGCTAAAGCTCAGGCTCAAGCCCAAACTCAAGCCAAAGCCGCTGCTGAGGCCGCCGCAATAAACGCCGCCCTAGCTGCTTCAAAAATCCAACCCGAAATTCAAGTTACTACTGAAGCTTCAAATCCAAATATAATTCAAAATCAAGATCTTTTTCCCCCACTCAACAAACTTCCTTTAATTATGGTGGAGCTTACCCCAAAGTATCAACCACCCCTTTTACTCTAAAGCCTTCCACGTTCAATCAAACTCATACCCAACCTGAAACCGTATCTCAGTTAAAAGACGAAATTTCTAAATTAAAAACCTTCCAACAAAACGAAAAAATATTATATCAAAATCAAATTGCCAACCAAAAAACCCAATTCGAACAAATGTTGACTGGTTTAAAAAGCGAAATGGACAGCCTTAAAAAACAAATTAATATCTCTTGCACTGGAGATGAACTTTTACATAATGATACGAATATTCCCTGGGCCTCCTCGGGCCAAAAATCAAAGAGTAAAAAATCCAATTTTCAACCTCCAGAGCAAATCTTCTCCATAACCAATCCTCCTCAGACTCATCCAAATATTATGGAGAACCCCAATTTTACAAATTTTAATACCGGACTATCTTCACATTCAAGAGCAGACCCAAACCACATACGTCAAACTTACGCTCGTCGCTTGAGATCTCTCCCAATTTTCGATGGAGAAAATTATAAATCC
>NW_022202095.1:0-2751 GCF_009176525.2 Contarinia nasturtii | reverse complement strand
ATGGTTTGCATCGGGCAATACTAAAACATACATATTGAAGAAACTTACATAGTCGCCTACGTATTGTTTTCACTTCGCATCATCTGCTGACGGCATCCAGATGAGCTGAAATATCCAGATGACGGCAGCTAAATATATTGTCTGGTAACAACTATATATGTATTCAGCGTGGATATAGCGAGTATTCAGAGAGTTTCATACAAATCATTTTGACACCGTTCAGTTCAAACAGTAATTTCATATTGTTGTAGATGCCGTCATGTGAGATTGTCAATAAACGGTTTACTATGTCAACTATATTAGCACTTTGACAATCTGTTCTAAGCACTAAAGATAAATGGTAGTGGGGAAAAAATGATTATGATTCCGTTTACCGGCGCCCCACGTTTGCTATACAGGATGTCTCTTATAAGTGGGCGACGTCGAACCTGAAAGAAGGAATACACTGTTACACAAATTATTACAGCCCTGAGGCCTGATAAAATTGACTAAGAATATCACAAGAAAATAGATATTAAAAGTCAGTCTCCCTGGTAGTAGTGGTAACCCATTTATATGAGACACGCTGTATATAATTCTAACTACAGGTAATACACCAGAATCGATGTTGTTTGCTATGTGTAGAAAAATCAACGAGTAATAAGGATGGTGTTTGAAAAGTTTCCATCAGCTGAGTATACCTGAAGTATAACGTGAATAAAATTCGTGTAGTAACTTTTTGCCACCGCATATTTATTAAAGTACACTTTACAATACGGCAAACCGCAAGCAATACGTTGTTTTAGATTTTTAAAAATATTCTCTAGCTATTTTCTATTGTTTACAACAATTTCTGACTCTTTCCACTTATCATTTTTATCCCGTGCATTCTGTGTTCATTGTTGGTCGCTTGCAAGCAATAATATTTCATCTGCTTTTTTCACAAGCAATTTTGAGTTATCGTGTCGATGGTTTTTGACATGGCTGTTTATGCACGGCGAACGACTCTCTTTCATTTCAAAACCTTTCGACTATGATTGCGATCTACCGTTGCATTCAATTCATGTGGTATATGCTGTGATTGTAATGCGTTGTGGCAAAATATTTTGTTCAATTTCACTTGTCTGTTTCTGAAAATTACTTCGCATTATTATTGTTATAAACACACTCCATTTTATGCAAACAAAAACTTTGCGTTCGACATAATATTTGTTTGTCGGCTTTTGCATACAACATGACTCGTGTTGACTTCTTTCGATACTTTGAACGCTCAGCACCCCAATACAATAATATATAATAATCATATAGTGTTTGGCATAAATAACAGAAGCTGAACACCAACCAACATTTGTATATTACACATGCTAAAAGCAATTTGACATAATTAAAAGTTGAGATAAAAGACGCGAGCAATATGTATTGCGCGAGCAAAACATACTCCTTTTTTTCTCACCGAATGTTCAGCTCTCTATGTCTCTTCTTGCACCATATTCAATGAAAAAAACGTGCGGTGAACATAACGCAACTTCGAAAATATGTTTGCTCAGAGCATTTTAAATAATGATTATTATCGAATGCATCACTCTCTGCATTAAAAGCAAACTTTTTCAATGACTACAAAAACGGCAATTTGTTCAACAGGAAACCATAAAATATTGTTGTTGGTGCTTTTTTCCTTCAATTCAACATTTCTCCTAGCATCACTCTCGTTTGCATCTATCAAATGTTCATTGTACGCCATCGCCATTTGGCCAAAGAGGTAGGAGTGATTTTTTTCGTGATGCTACTCATAATAACATGTTTGTGCCGGCAATTATGAACTTTGCTGAGTACGTTACATGAAAACTAAAGAGATAATTTGTGATAAATTTGATCAAAAGATACAAAACTGGCGTTTTTCGGTATACCAAAATACTTCTGAATGGATTAAAAAGGCACCAATTCAAAATTATTTTCATTCTATTAACTTACAATGCGTAAAGTTGCGTTAGCAAAAAATCGGACGTTTCCAATGAACAAAAAAACAAGATGAATTTTAATTGAATTTCGGAATACATTGGGGGTTTTAACAGCGACGCGTGCTATTTTTCCAATTCTCTCTAGCATGAATCAAATTTAAATGGACGCCTTTGGCTCTACAGTCCATCAAGAGTAAGCTATGTTAATGACACAGGTAAAATGGGTTAAATAGCCTTTTACATTTGATTAAACAAATTGAAATTCAATGGAATTTTTGAAACACGTTTATGATGTAATCAATTGAATAAGGAAATAACACCGAATTACCTACTTTGAGCATTTAACCGTTGATAAAACAAAAACATTATTTCCATTTAATTTCGATAGAAATGTTCGTAAATTATAATGTTTATCTGACCCAATTTCTACTGTTGATTATATGTGAACCTCACATAATTTATGTGTATGTTTGCATTTTTTTCCGGGAAAACCCATTTAAATCAATAGCTAACTCCGGACGCAACAACCGTGGTGAAATGTACCAAAGCAGAGAAAAAAAGTACAATCCAAAACGTGTTATCGCTAATGTTTGTTGAAACGATAGCAACGAATGCGAAAATTATATATGCAGTTAAATGGATGATGCGTTTTAGATTAATCTCCCTTTGAATATCGAATGGGCTAGCGAATGGGTGACAGAAACAACATAAACAGGCAAAATGTTCGGTAAATATGAAACTAGAGGGCGAAAAAAGTGTAAGCATTAACCACCCGGTACGACTAAAGCATATATCTGTCCCTTTAGCTACAAAT
>NW_022202090.1:0-1018 GCF_009176525.2 Contarinia nasturtii | reverse complement strand
GGGGGTGTTAGGGGGTCAAAACTGATGATGCCAATCGATCGGGCATCAAAAAATACCTTGAGTATGAGGGGGGTATAGGAGGGTTTTTCGTGTCCTTGACCCTCAAATGGGAGTCTGTAGATATTTGGGGGGGAAGAAAAATAGGTAGCCCCATAAAGTGAGGAGGGGTCGGTCGGAGGGTCAAAACCAATGATGCCAATCGATAGAGCACTGAAAAATTTCCCGGGTATGGGTGAAGGGTAATGGGTATTTTTCCACTCCAAAGGCCTTAAATATGGGTCCGAAGAGTCAAACCGAAGCACCCCCCTAGGGGGGAGGGGTACGAGAGGGGGTCAAAACCGATGGTGTCAATCGATAGAGGACTGAAAAGTACTCTAGGTAGGGGTGAAGATTCATGTGGTGTTTTACATCTTGATATTGAAATGGAAGTCTGTATATATTTTGGAGGTAAAAACCTAAACATAGGCCCCCAAAAAAGGGGGGGGGGGTCGGATGAAAAAATTAATGATGCAGATCGATAGAGCGCCCAAAATTACCCTAGGAATGTCACCTCTTTTGGAATTTCATGCTACAAAAAAATCAAACCAGAAATATGAAAAGTTTTCCCCCCTTGCCCATGTACACTTCGGAATCATTGAAATCGCTACACCTGAATATATCATATCTTGAGATTGGGTTGCGTTGTTGCATAAAATCAAGCGTTTCGCGTTGATTGATTTCCCGAGTCAGAAATTTATTAAAATAATAATTTGAGCATATTTAATATTTTCGTATGATTGTAATAGAGAAAGTTTGAAAATCTCGTACTGACCATTTAAGTCGATGTGTCCCCTGGGATATTCGTTTTGTGACCATTGTGATGGCCAAATTTGTCTGAATTTGTTATCGATTTCTTTTTGGGTTAATTTTTTGTTTGTTTTAAGTTTGTGTTTCTTACTCATTTATTTTAATGTTTCCAGAATCATCTACACTTAATATTCTGTTCATCGTGCATATTCAATGTACTATTTTTTCGTCA
>NW_022202089.1:0-1490 GCF_009176525.2 Contarinia nasturtii | reverse complement strand
CAACGGTCAATTTTTGGTTTTTTGCCAATTTGGCCACCCCCACATGAAATTTTTAAGTCGCAATTGACACCACTTGAGAACTTACTTTAAGACCTTTCGAACGAATATGCATTTGTCCTGGTTATGTCAAGTCGATGTCCCACAGCGACTGCATGAAATATTGGCCATTTTTGCATGACCTTTTGCATAGTTTGCCATTTATACTAACATTTTTGTAGATTTCTTTTAATTTCATGTGTGACTTACCGCATGCACCTCTCCCGACGATAGTCCACCTTCTGGACTGGTGGGAGGGGACATATGATTCGGTATTCAATCGATCTTATGCGAGGAGACTATCGAACATGTAGTTATTTGTTGTTAAGATTTCATATTTCATACATCTAGACATTTTTGTGAAAATTCGAATTTTGGTACATTTGGCCGATTTTTGGTGGAATAGCAATCCAAAACGGTCGATATTTTATTCAATTTTGTTTGGCTAGTCACAGAGTATATCTACAGAGTCATTGGAGTACATTTTGGCCCATAAAATACTTAAAATTTTCCTTTTTTGGCCATTTTTGGCCATATTCGCACTATCAAAGGCCATATCGTGAAGACAAGAATTTTTTGGGATATAAGCTATGCGGCATTTTATAGCTTAGACTTAGGCCTAAAAATCGGTGAAATTTTCAAGTGACCATGAAAGGCTAGTTTTCGAGCTAATGACCATTATGTGTCCAGCCAAACGGTAACTTTTTGGTTTTTGGCCAATTTGGCCACTCCAACTTGAAATTTCTGGACCGCAAATGGCTTAATTCGATAGCTCACTTCAAGACCTTTCAAATGATATGCATATGTCTGGGGGGTGTAAAGTCATGGCGCTTCGGTGACCATAGGTAAAAAAGTCGAAAAGTGACTTTTAGAGGCCGGCCATGGCCAACATGGCGGCCATATCGAAAAGTGCCGGAACAAAAAAGTCTTAGTTTTTTGTGTACTTTAATCACAGAAAGTTTCAAAAAGATCAAAAACAACTACGCGAAATTGCGCACAGACAGATATACCAAATAACTTTTATAGGAAAATCATATGAAATTTTCAAAATGCGGAATTTTTCGAAAAGATTGATCGATTTTGACGGTTAGGGGGTCGTTGGAAAGGTATTGAGCTCTAGAATTCGAATATCGATGTTTCAGGGGTCGACGACCTCATTTGGTGCCATCTATGGCCGTAGAACTGAATTTTGACCCATTTCTTGAAAGGACCATATTTTGAAGACAGGTGGACCGATTTTCGATCTTTTATATTTTTTCTTGATCTATGGCCTAATGGCTTTCCAACCATACACCAATCGCGGCTAAAGGCCTTCCAGGTTAGAATTTGGAAATTACGTGTATATATAGCAAGTCGACTTTTCAACACACTAAGGTGGTTTCGTCACTCGCGCGAACTGCCGTCCGCTGTGATGGTTCATTTATTTGCAAGAAATTCGATTCAAAACAAGTAAG
>NW_022202088.1:0-1192 GCF_009176525.2 Contarinia nasturtii | reverse complement strand
CATTAAATATGCATAGAAAACATGTTTTTGGATGACTTTAATTTTTTGGCCTAATACAATACCTTTCCTACACTAGGTGTGCAGAAAAGTAAAATGGGAATATTTGTATTGGAGCCATGCCTATATGATATCGTAAACATGTGAAAATTTGCAGAGGTTATTTTTTCACAAAAAGTTAACATTCTGAACGTTTGAAGAAATTTCAATGCATATTAGGGATACTTCCCATACAAAATTTCGTTTTTGAGCGAAAAATCCAAAACTTTGTTCGGTAGATACCCCTAATATGCGTTAAAATGTCTTCAAACTCTCGAAATGGTATTTTTTTGTGATAAAAATAACCTGTGCAAAGTTTCAGCTCATTACGATATCATTCGGGCATGGATTTCATACATAAATTCAATTTTTTTGAAATTTTTGTATGAAAAGTGTGTCGAAAGTTATTTGTATCGCAAAACTAACGTCATATTCGGTTTTCTCGTACCCAAAAACTCCCCAATACATCTTTTTGAGTGTTTAAGAAAACATTAAATATCACTTTTGGAATTTTTCCCATGGAATTTTGGCCATGGGCATCACACCAGACATGATACTTCACTCTATCAACCAAAGTCGCTCAAAATCTAATGGTTTCTATTCCTCGGCAACCCCAATCATCCTGTGAAGTCAGATTTTGAATTACTTTTCTTGTTTGAAAGTTATTGTGTTAAAAAAAAATTGCGTACAGGGTACAGCGTACAGGGTACAGCGTACAGGGTACCACGCACATACATTCGGACATCGGAAAAACGCTAGATTTGTGTTCCCTGGCTCCTAAAACACCCAGAAAACACATTTTTGATGGGTGTTAATTTTTCGACCGATTCCAATACTTTACCTTACACACTAGGTGTGTGCGGAAAAGTAATTGAACAAAACAAATATTATTTATTTAAAATAAACAGCGTAATAATCAATATAGTTATTGAATTTGCGTTTTAAAGGGACGTATGAATTGCATAAGTTTTTAATAAAAAATCCGAAAAGAATTAATTTTAATCATGAACATTTGGAAAAATAGTCTGTTCCGTAATATCGATGACAACTAATAAAATGAGTTGAAGCAAATAATTTCAACTATTATTGTAATATTCTAATTGAGAACTTTTTCCAACTATTCAAGAATAAAATTCTATCCAACTATAGGTAAAAG
>NW_022202082.1:0-1983 GCF_009176525.2 Contarinia nasturtii | reverse complement strand
AATTTTGGGGGTTGAAATGGTATTTATAAGTTATGAAAACGGACTTTTGCGTCTCAGCTTTGATGATTTTAAATCAACAGATATAAAAAGTATAGAATATTTCTCTGGTAAATTAAACATATCAAGCTATGTTGGTTATTTTTATTCTTTAAACTTTTTAGATCTAAGTTTAGCTAAATTGGTGTTTTTGGATGGAGTTGTTAAGAATATAAGCATTACTGGGAATGCTAATATTAATTCAAATTTATATAATTATGATGAATGGATAGTTGGAACAAATGGAGCGGATCAATTCTCTACTAATAATTCAGGGACTAGAATTTTTGGTGGTGCTGGTGATGATATATATATAGTAAATCAAAGTGATAAAAATACAATAATAACTGATTACTCTGGAAATAATACTTTAGATCTATCAGGGTATAAAATTGAGGATATTAAAGTAAGCGGAAGTAAGGTAGGAATTGAAATAAATTATACTGAAAATGAAAAAATTACTTTAGAAGGCACAATTCAAAATTATAAATTTTCTGATGGTAGAATTCTGACTCAGGAAGAATTTTTGAAAGACAAAGAAGTTGTGATAAATGGAGATTTTGAATCAGAAAATTTATCTGGATACATTTCAAGTGATATTATTAATGGATTTCAAGGAAATGATGTTTTAAATGGCAATCAAGGTAATGATATATTGATTGGTGGGGTGGGTGATGATAATCTAAATGGTGGGCAAGGCGATGACACATATATACTTTCAAAAGGGGATGGTATTGATTTAATAAATGATTTTTCTGGAAGAAATAATATTATTATTAAAGATATAAGGTCAAGTGATGTTTATTATACGATTGAAAATGGAACATTAAATATATATTACTCTGAGACTGATGTTATAAAATTACAAAACTTTCTCTCAAATAATAGAGGTAACTTTTCGATAAAATTTGAAGATGGGAAAACAATAACACATCAAGATTTCGATTCGGAAGTTGGAATTCAATATTGGGTTCGTAATCTGGTTGGATCAACTAATACAAGCTCGGATTTTAAATATGCTTTCCCGACTACTGCACCTAGCTATATTTCAAGTAGTAAAGAATTAAATGGTTGGGCTCAATTAGGTTTATCTGGTAAGGATTATATTTTATCACGTTTTAATCAATTGTCATCTACATCCGGATTAACCTTTACAGAAACAAATAATTTGGAACAAAAAAATGTAATCGCAGTTCAAAAAAATATCCAATCAGATTCCTCGGGTTATGCTTATTTTCCATCTAATAGTTATATTGGGTCTGATATTTTCTTTAATGTTGATTATTCTAGTGAACCACTAAAAAGTTGGCAACAATATGTTTACCCTCATGAAATTGGCCATGCATTGGGTTTAAGACACTCCTTCGAAGGTCCCAAAAAAGAATTATTCTCAAGTTTTGAAGAATCTACTCATTGGACAGTTATGTCATATAACACAGTAGATTATACAGATGGAAATTTTAAAGCATTTGACTTTGCTGCTTTACAAGCGATGTATGGAGTAAATAATACATCGCGAAGTGGAAATGATGTATATAAATTCGACAATAAAGTAGGTGTTCTAGTTTGGGATGGGAATGGCTTAGATACAATTGATGCTAGCGAATCTATTTTAAAAGCATATATTAATTTAAATTCAGGTGCATGGAGTTATCTAGGTGAAAAGTCCCAATATATTTCATCATCAAATCAACTTGCTATTAATTTATCAACAATTATAGAAAATGCAAGCGGCACTAATTTAAACGATACTATAATTGGAAATCAATATAATAATATTTTAGATGGTGGAAGTGGTGATGATGTTTTGGATGGTGGTCTTGGTGCAGATACTTTGCTAGGAGGGCTTGGGGATGATATTTATTATATAAATGATATTAATGATAATATTATAGAAAAGTATAATGAAGGTAGTGATAAGTTGTTTACTAAAGTGAGTTATAGTTT
>NW_022202078.1:0-2052 GCF_009176525.2 Contarinia nasturtii | reverse complement strand
CCAGGCCATTCTTCTCAGTGCATACAATAAAAATTGCTTTTGTATTGACTCTATTTTTTTACACATATTGTCGTAGTGTGGATTCCATATTTCAGATCCATACTCAATAATCGGTAATATAAATGTAAAGTAAAGGCGTTTTAAAGTCCATGGGTCGACAAAATCCCTGCTGTTGAATTTTAACCAAGCCAATCTTGATTTTGCCTTAGCAGCAACATGCTCGATGTGTGATTTGAAATTCATCTTCACATCAAGCAATACTCCCAAGTCCTTCAATACTTCAATTCTTTCAATTTGCACGCCATCTACGTTGTAATTATATTCATATTTCAGTAATCCTCGATGATATGATATCAGTTTTGTTTTGTTAACATTTAACTTTAATAAATTGCGTCCATAGTAATCTGCTACACGATCCAAATCCCTTTGAAGATGAATACAGTCATCTTCTGATGTTATACATTTTGAAATTTTGGTATCATCAGCGAACGAAAAGCTTGTTTACTATAAGTATCCGAAAGCATTCGTTGCGCTTCAGCCGCATTTTTCTTCGTATCAAATAAGAAAAGAAGAGCACTTCGGAAAAACATTTTATCGCGATCCATTTTGAATTGATAAAAAAATAATTACACTGTGTCGAAAATAAATCTTTCTGCTCTGAATTAGATTGGCAAATGTCACATGTTCAAAATGCAATTGGATTCACCTGTCTAACTTCATACAAGTTTAAGTGGCGACATCTAACAGTCAGCGGTAAAAATTAATCGATACACCCAATATCTATTATCCACTCAAACTGACTGCACAATAGATCTACTTTTCACTAATATCGCTAGTTTCTCGTTGCTCAGGTTTATTAACCTATTGCACCTTATCGCCAACTTGACCGCCGGGTTTCATCTGTTCAACAGGGTCTTCTGTGACCCTGCTGTTCACCTGGGCACTCAAATATAAAGTTCTATTTTGGTAGCTTAGATGTCTACATTTGGAGATATACCTTGAAGAACCAAATTGTTATTGTCACAAAAGCGAAATGTCCCATTCTCAGCAAGTATATGAATGGGTAAGGATAATCATGACCTCCAAATATTCTTTGAAAAAATACCGATACAAGACGGTGAATTAAAATAAATGAGATACTAACTCGCGTTTAAAATAAATCTGACACTTGAAAAATATTGAAAATAAAAGTGGTGTGTATCAAATTTATTTTCAATTCTGGCTAGTATCTCATTTATTTTAACTCATTTGTGCATTATACCAAGTCTCCGAGAGTTTCATATATATAAGCCTTCCCATGTAGATGGTAAAAATTCGCCAAATATGAAAAAAATAATTAATTTTTTTTTCTTCGATTTACAAACGACCCTCTCTTACAGTAGACTTTCAAGCAAATCACTTTCTGTGAGCGCCATCTTTTTCACGCCCTTGAAAACAATGAAGCTTGTAAACTTCGCAAATTTCTCATATATAAATTAAATAAGTTTTGCAATAGTAGCAACGAAAATAATTAATAGAATTTATTATAAATAAAAAAATTGAAGTAACAACACACAAATATTTTATGTTATATGATTCTCGTGTTTTTACTTATGAGATAGCTTTACGGTGTAGATATATGTATAGATGACAATTGGAGAAAATATTATTTTTGTATATCTGTCAAAATAAACAACGCAAACAACATGAAGAGAATATTTTTCAGATTAATTATCATAATACTGCAAACAAAAAATTAAAAATGTTGCCAGTTCTTTTTTCTTCAAAAAACCTTGGCGCAAATCTGCGATTCCATCCAATTATTAAATATTTTCGTTGCTACTATTGCAAAACTTATTTACACTGTGGGCCCAGTCGGACTAAATTGTATACTTTTAGGATTTTTCTATATAAAAAATCCATATGGATTAAAAAAATCCTGAGGGATTTAAAGTCAAAATATTAAAACAATACTCAAAATTAGTAACAAAAAAATGAATTCATTTTGTTAGTTGTCATCGATTTCACGGAGCAAAACATATAATGCAAAACGAACTGTAGCTGTCACAGAAA
>NW_022202077.1:0-1501 GCF_009176525.2 Contarinia nasturtii | reverse complement strand
ACGATAGTTTTAAGATGCACTCAATTTTTCACAGACTTTTCATACAAAAATCCACAAAAATTTTCATTTTTGTATGAAAGACATGGTTTTGTGGTACCGTAATGATGTGAAACTTTGAACAGGCTATCATATTTTTATCAGTGACCGGTTCGCGCATATTTCTATGCTTGCCTAAATACGCTAGGTAGCATAGATATGCCAAGCATAGCCGCAAACGCAACCGACGCATCGCCGTTCACTCTACACACAAAAAAATTTGCGGAAAAATTTAATGTAAAAGCGGTTACTGAGTAGTGTGTGGTTAAATTTAAAGGCAATGCGGTTAAAATTTCGTCATTTGGATTCTTTAATATTAGAATTCACCGCAATTTACCGCATTCATACAAAAATGACCGCACACGCATAAGAGTAAAAGTCAAACATTCAATCCACCATATTCGAGTATGAATTGATTGTTATAAAACATTCTCGTTAAATACATGAAACTATTCATGTATACATATTATTTATTTATCTTTATTATTTGAATTCAAGAAAAAAGACAAAAAATGACGAACAGAGTAGTATTTCGTCCAAAAAACACCGCCGTAGATTTGCATCAAATAATAAAGATAAATAAATAATATGTATTATAAAAAGAATAGTTTCATGTATTTAACGCGAATGTTTTATAACAATCAATTCATACTCGAATATGGTGGATTGAATGTTTGACTTTTACTCTTATGCGTGTGCGGTCATTTTTGTATGAATGCGGTAAATTGCGGTGAATTCTAATATTAAAGAATCCAAATGACGAAATTTTAACCGCATTGCCTTTAAATTTAACCACACACTACTCAGTAACCGCATTTACATTAAAATTTACCGCAAATTTTTTTGTGTGTATATGAACAATACACATGTTCGTTTATGCAGACGACCGTGCGCATACAATATAGCTCGAATCGAATGGTGACGGGTGCGTTGCGGCTTGCGTCTCCGCTATGCTTAGCATAGCTATCAGGCATAGAAATATGCGCGAACCGGTCACTGATTTTTATTGGAATTTCTTTAAACTTGGTGTGATTATTTATGATTTTTTATTCCCAAAATTTCGGTTCCATGCGGAAAAGTGAGCTTGCGTACGTAAGCCTCTTTATTATAAAATAAAATCACGTTGATATAAGAATAAGAATTTTTCTTCACTAATTTTACTTTTCCGCACACACTTAGTGTGTAAGGTAAAGTATTGGAATCGGTCGAAAAATTAACACCCATCAAAAATGTGTTTTCTGGGTGTTTTTGGGGCCAGGGAACACGAATCTAGCGGTTTTTCGATGTCCGAATGTATGTGCGTACCCTGTACCCTGTACGCTGTACGCAGAAATTTGTTAACACGATAACTTTCAAACAAGAAAAGTAATTCAAAATTTGACTTCACAGGATGATTGGGGGTGCCGAGGAATAGAAACCATTAGATTTTGAGCGTTTTTGGTTGATAGAGTGAAGTGTCATGCCT
>NW_022202076.1:0-1089 GCF_009176525.2 Contarinia nasturtii | reverse complement strand
TATTTACATGAATTTACATAAAAAATAAGTATTTCAATGAGGCGAGTATTTATGGTCGTACTCTGTGTGACATATTAAAGTATGAATCAGTACGCGTACGTCATTTGGATTCGTAGTGCTCTCTGTGCACCGCTTATCTCATTGTGGTTAATCTATAACCCAGTCTGGAAGATCCGTCATCGTTGATAATTATTATGTTGACATCGTGCAAACGTGAAACGGCTTTAATTGTTTCGGCTCCACCATAGAATCCTTTTTTTGATAATCGGTGTGTTACAAAATCTTTGCACTGGTCTTCAATGCTGCTACTCACATCTTCACAGCTGTTTTCAAATTTTTTACTTTTTTCAATACCTATCAATATAAATTTTTGATTGAATAACCGTGTGAGTTTATAATCTAAAGTAAATATATACAATACCTTCGTATACACGGCCTTTTAGTTCAAGTTGAAAATCAGGTAGATGATTAAGAATATGATCTACGACTTCTTTTCTCAGCTCAACAACATTTTGGTTGTGTTTTTCCGAATCAATTTTGTGCCCATATAGCTGGTGCGACAGACATAAGTAAAGACAATCACCTTCACCGGGAACTTCACAAAATTTCATTGTTTTCAGATGACTTGTACCTTTTCTTGCTTTGCCCAGTGTGATTTCACAAATTTTCTCTTCGTTTTTTGCTGCGCAGTTACCCATTTTGATAACTTGCTGTTTCATTTGATATAGTAGGTTGTCCATCGAATGTGGCTCAATCAATTCAATATTCAACTCAATACTTTTCGAGTTTTCCAGATGAACTTTATCTGAATTTTGCTGCACCACTTTATTTGATTTATATCCTTCTTGTGATATGAATGGTTAAGAATAATAATGAAACTTAATTTTGGTTCAAACTGGAGTGTCCCGCAGAATTATTTCAAATTAAAGTGTCCCGAATATTTGTTTCAAACTAAAATGTCCCTACAAAAAAGATTCATGTAAATTTTCGTAAGTGCCATTTTCATTTGCAATAAATTTGAGGGACACTTCGATTGTAAACTTTTTTTTGAGTCCTATTCATAGAAATTTTTTCGGGGGACAGTTTGAG
>NW_022202074.1:0-3957 GCF_009176525.2 Contarinia nasturtii | reverse complement strand
ATTGATATGTACGACTTTCAGACAGTCGTGTCTTTCACTAATATCGCTAATCGACAGTCGTTGGCCAGTTAATGTGCTTCGTGTACTGCGCCGAACTACCTCTCGATATGTGAGATCAATATAGATCGAGTCTCGAGACTGCTTCCCGAAGGGCGATCGCACTTTGAACACTGTAGCTCTCTGGTATTTATGAGTTCAACCCTATGTAAACATTTTTCCTTCCTCTTCTTCTGCATTTGCAAGAAGCATGTGTGATATATCAGCTTAACTCTGAGACACCAGGTGGCAGCACATTTGCGTGATCGAAACCAATTACATTGCTTTATATGGAGTGCGATGAGATCGCGCTGCTTCCGTTCTTCCTCCATACTTGGCAAATATGTTGTTAGACGTTCGCAACAAGGCAAACCCTGCCACACCAGCAACGTTCACCAAATTCACGATATATGCCCATACATTGTGTTTTGGATAGGATAGATCCATAAGATCTCCGTAAGAGCTGGATCTAAGCGTGCGTAGGCCGCCGCATGATACATACTTTGATTGGCACGCCTGCTTTGATTTGCGCGTCGAAGCAACACAGAAAAACGAACGAATATATCATGCGGCGGCGTATGCACGCTTAGATCAAGCTCTTGTCAGAGATCTTACGGATCTATCCTATCCAAAAAAAAAACAATGTATGAATATATATTATAATGGCAAATGCCATTTGATTTGCGATGAACAGTATACGTCACGGACGAAACAATTTACTGTGTTGTTGTTTGATGAAATGTAAATTGTTGTGTCAACAAATCTCCATGAGTTTCATATTGGCCCATACAGAATACATCATTTCCCATACAAAATAATTTGGGGTCCAAAAGACCCCGTTGTGCTTTTACGTTAGTATTTTGTATAAGACTTCCCAAAACTTCATCTATGCACCAAACATTGAAATTTTTGATTTTATCACATAGATATGATATTATTAAAAAAGAAAACGCTCAGCGAAATTTTCCAATTTTTTTTTATATTTATGTGATTTTTTCAAAAAACTAACTCTTAGGGCCTAAGAGACCCCACGTGTGCGTTTGAGGGTTAAAAAATGCTTTCTTTATTGAAACTCAATTACTAATGCCTAGGGGGTAGACACGTGGAGTAGGATTAGACTTTTAGTGTAAAAATTCGAGAAATTAAAGTGGAATAGATAATTCAGTAACTGGATTCACATGGATTCACTAATGCCATGTATGGAATAGCGGAAATGGGTTAGATTCAATGTTTTTGTAATCGATAGTACAGAATTTGATCAAAGCATTGAACTTTTTTTGAGATAGTATTTTGTTCTTTTTTGAAATATTTTTTAGTTTAAAAGTCGATTATAAATTTACAAAACAATAGATGCACTTTCTCCAAACCTTATTGATGAAAAAAATCATTTGAATTATCAATAACAAAATTTCATACTCCAGTGTCGATAAATAAATTTTCAACAAAGTGAATAGCGGTGAAATGTGACATCATATTTGACAATGAAATGACGGATTGGTGTGTTTATATATTGGAATCGTTTGTGTCTCCCCCCTAGGATAATGCAGCAAAGGCCCCACCCGCCAAAAATGACCCACGTCCGCCCCCAATTGCCGTCATACGCAGCGGAGGCCAGGCCGGGCCGAAACTGCAAGATTAGGTTAAAAAGCAAAGAAGATCAACGGTCTTTCCAAAAGCAAGAACACCGAAAATGATGACAACAGCTTTTTGAAATTTGGCCAATTCCTTCACATTCCGTTTTTTGATTAAAAATAATAAATAAGATTATCTGGTTGCAATCAGAGCAGGTTTTTTTTTCATGAATCCTTCTGATTCATTTTTTTCCCGCATCTGTTCAGCCAGCTTTTGGATGTATTTAATAAATACTTGAATAGACAAAAGTTCCGCAT
Organism: Contarinia nasturtii; assembly: GCF_009176525.2. Classification (NCBI taxonomy): domain Eukaryota; kingdom Metazoa; phylum Arthropoda; class Insecta; order Diptera; family Cecidomyiidae; genus Contarinia; species Contarinia nasturtii. Next base: position 2,032 of record NW_022202074.1, on the reverse strand, counting down.
AATAACAATCAAGATTAAAATCAAATTTACAGTTGATAATAATGTAGTTAATAAATTTTATTTTCAAACTTAACTTTATTGTTGATTTGTTGATAATTTTGTCTTTTGTCTTTTAACAAAAGTTATTCTCAACTACTTCTTCCCGTAATTGTTTTTCATTTTCAAAGGATGAATAAATTCCAGATGAAATATTGCCGTTAGCCTGTTTTAATCAACGATTGGAAACGCTGTAGTTCAGTGTTTAATTGAGTAGGGCGGCGCCACCGTCTATACATACAAATGTCCATTTAAATCAGCGCCATCTACGCTAAAACATACTTTTGGTTGAAAATAAACCGCCATCATATTCCGACATTGGTTTTAATCACTCCAGTGGATACAACGTCGTAGTGGCTGACTTCACGTGAAGTTCATGTGAATCCGTTATTACGTTTCATGCGGTGGTCACTTGCCTTTGTGTATAGATCGTTTGCATTGACGTTTCTGTTTGTGTTTATAGTTGATTGGTACTATAAAGCCGAATATTGCGTTAAACATATATTTTGCTACATGCTACGACAACGCCATCTCTGTTTCCCCATGTGTGTAGAGTATGTTCAATATTGACAAATCATTCAAACGGGTCAATTTCGTACCGCAAAAATAGCTGTCATCGTGAAAATATGTCAACAATATTATTCATTGAAATTTTTGAAATTGACTGTGCCGTGTTTATTTTTTAAAACAATTTTCAAATGCATATTTCTGTAAATCTCACTTCAACGTTTTGAAATATTTGTACAATTCTACATGAATAATATTTTAAATTTTTTAAACTGAAATGAAATTTTCAGCATAGAAACAGCTTCTGCTGCAAGACCAAAGATGTCGTTTTCGGGGGAGATTCGTGTGACGTTTTCATATAAAACATATAGCGCATTACTCGGTTAGTACTATAACATATGCTCAGAAAGTCTTGAGAGTAAATTCAGGCGTTTATTGCGCTACATAAACAAAATCAAAAATGTCAACCAATGCACACTGTGTCAAAAATCAATCTTTCTGCTCTGAATAAGATTGGCAAATGTCACATGTACAAAATGCAATTGGATTCACCTGTCAAGCTACACACAATTTCAAGTTACGCCATCTCTTATCAATCCTTTAAAATTAATCGATACACCCAATAGCAGTGCAATGACGTTTCATGTGTACGTTGTGTCGTTGTGTATTACATTTGTTAGGAATAAAGCGATCGTCGTATATTGCGGATTGAAACAATTTATTCGATATTTATTAAATTAAATTCGTTATTTTCCATTTTTTAACAATAAAATGTCTCATCCGAAATATACGGCGATCGCCTTATGCCTAGCAAATGTCATACACAATGTACACATGAAACGTCATTGCACTGCTGTTAGAATTTACGCAAGTGTGTATTACTATGGATTAATATGGATTACTACTCACAACATAGAATTACTTTAAACAAAAATGATTATTCTAGTACTGCTCTGCCCCTAGATTTTTATGAATGAATGCCAATAAACTAGCTTTTATTTTAATAAAATAATCATCTCCGAGGCAATAACAGCAAAGGTGAAAGCAATTCGCTTAATTTTCGTCGAATTGTTTGTTGCTTGTAGAATGCACAGCCAACTTAGCATTTCCTGTGCTGTTTGCAGTGGCTTCATTACAAAATCTCACCCAATTCTCAAAAACTAAATTTTAAATAGTCATAAATATATTACTTTTCCGCACACACCTAGTGTGTAAGGTAAAGTATTGGAATCGGTCGAAAAATTGACATCCTCAAAAAACATGTTTTCTGGGTGTTTTAGGAGCCAGGAAACACGAATCTAGCGTTTTTTCGATGTCCGAATGTATGTGCGTGGTACCCTGTACGCTGTACGCTGTACGCTGTACGCAAAAATTTGTTAACACGATAACTTTCAAACAAGAAAAGTAATTCAAAATCTGACTTCACAGGATGATTGGGGGTGCCGAGGAATAGAAACCATTAGATTTTGAGCGACTTTGGTTGATACAG
>NW_022202073.1:0-1081 GCF_009176525.2 Contarinia nasturtii | reverse complement strand
TAGCAGATATCGATTGTGTTCACTGTTTTAATTTCTATATAATACATAAAAGCTAAAACTTAAATTTTTCACCGATCATGCCGATTCTAAAAATGTTTCTCTTATCAAGTTAAAGTTTCTACAAGCTACGTAAAACGGCTGATTATGTGCATAATCCGATGAAAATGCCCTAACTCTATAATCAGTTCTGTACTTCTCAAATTTCTGTGGTTTTCGTCATATTGCAATCTTGTAAATACAATTTTATTTCTAAGTGAACTAGACACTATTTTCCCCAAAAGAAGATCATAAATTAAAAATACAGAGGCATTTATACGTCGCTTTTTTTCGAATTGGTTTTTTAACTATTGAAATTGAACTATTGCATAGACCGACCTGGTGCTCATGTTCATACTTCATTCATTCATTTGAATGTGTAGTCGTTGACAAAACAATGTTCCTACTATGAAAATCACAGATGTATATTACACTGTAATACACGCTGCGTTCTATAATCGCTATAATCTATATGCTATGGCTGTATTTGTGTTCTGATTATTGGAAATGAATTGTTATGCACAAAAACACGTTTTATTTCTCATTTGTATTAGTTCATCTAATTCCATGAGTTTCAAGTTATCCATTTGGTGCCTCAAAATTTTAAGCATTGCATTGGCTCAGTGGTTACGCTTACGGTGCATGATACTGAAAGTCTCAGGTTCGATTCCGTGTGAAAACAATTTTTTTTTCTTTCATATTTTTTTCTTATTTTTTTTATTTCATAGTTTTTTTGCATTGCTCCATTTTTTATGAGTGGAAGAAACAAGAAAAAAAATGAAAGATAATTATTTTTTTTCTTGATTCTTCCATTCATAATAAATAGAGCAATTCGAAAAAATATAACAAAAATTAAAATAAAAAGAGAAAAAATATTTTGTTTTCACACAGAATCGAACCTGGGTCTTTCACTATTATGCGCTGTAAGCGTAACCAAGGAAACATTTGAAATTATATGGTGCCAAAAAGCGACACAAAAATCAAAGCGATGGTGAAAAACATTAGAAAAATCTTTATTGCGCAGCAAAATGCAGGGTGTCTAATA
>NW_022202072.1:0-1218 GCF_009176525.2 Contarinia nasturtii | reverse complement strand
ATAGCAGTATTAGAACAAACTAGTAGAAATACTAGCAGAATTAGTGAAAAATAGAGAGAAATAGCGTTTATTATTATAAATTATTCGATCTGCAATTCACGGTTATCCCCTAGATTTTAGTGAATCGTTAAATACTAAAATGTCAGCAAGTGATCACAACAGATGTGTGTTTGCTAATCGACTTACGAATTACATGCACCAATTGATCATATCATTAGAAATGTTCAAAGAGTCGATATTTTATTATAGAAAATTGATATAAAAAAGCATCTTTTTAGTATTTAAATATAACAGTATACAATAATTTACGTGTTTGGATTTGGGAACGTGCTTGTAGTTGTATTATAGGTACCCAATTGGGTAATTTAAAATTTTCGAAACACGAAATATTATCAATCACGAAGAATATGAAGTAAGTCACGATATTTGAGTATCTCCCAAAAAGTTACATTGCGTAAACTACCCGCTTTGAAAATAATATCCTTGACCCTCAATATCTCTTCGCAACAGTCAACAAACTACAGCTTTTATGGTACGTTTATAAAAAGAAACACGAGAGAGAAAAATTGAAGCAAAAAATGCGTTGAAAATTAAATGTTTTAAGAGCAATAAAGGTTGGCAGTACAAGAAGTGGGAATCGGATATAGACAGTGTCTACAAGACAAATCATGAAATCATGAAGCACGGCCTTGTGGGACGTTACTCCTGGCTATGTCACACAACAATGATTTAAAGGTGTCAAACGGATGGTTGCAAAAGACTCCTATCAAAATACAGTTCATATATTTACATTGAAATAAATTGATTTCGTGCTCGAGCTCAGAAGTTCTGAGTCGGAAAAATGTTACATATTTATTCAAATTCAAAATTCATTGAATAACAGTATCTTCTTATCTTGCAATACTTAAAGTGAATTAAGGCTTTAATTTTGCGTGGTTGCATTGGCGATAGTCGTTTCTGGCGTAGCATCATTGGTTTGCAAGGCTCTGATAAAGTCATCAATATTTACGCTCAAATTTTGAATATCTTTTGGGTAGCTCTGCATCGAATATGGTAAATGGTATACTTCCGCAAACACTTCGCCAACATCACCCAATTTAACGTTATCTTTCTCTTTCAAATTGTTGAGTTTTTCAAAAATAAGATTCGGATCGTCTTCCTCATCTTCATTGGGATTGAAAATATTAAATGGAAATGATATGAAATCAAAGAAGTTGC
>NW_022202071.1:0-1422 GCF_009176525.2 Contarinia nasturtii | reverse complement strand
ATATTGGTACCGCTTTGCAGCGGTATAGACGTATGAAATCACACTAGCCGCTGAGTAATTGAATTATAATATTTATTTTATTACATAATTCGTCACGATATTAATTTTTTTTATCTTTTTTGTTCACATTCACATTCTTTTTATATATTTCTAAATAAATAAGTCTCCAACAAAATGTAATACAATAATTAATATATAACGTGCTTGACAGCAGATTTCGATAGGGACAACTAATGACATTTGTTATTTGACATCTCGGCCACGGTTTGGCCTGTCTGGAGGCTGAATCATAATAATTTAAACTGTTTGATATATGACTCGACTTCATATCTCCATTAATAATTTTGAATATGAAAGACACTTGCGCCATCTCGCGTCTCTCCTCAAGCGTAATCATTTGTAGAAACAGTAGTCTATGCTCAATGCTCATATTTTGGAAGTCTAAAAAGTTGTTTTTGTATTGACTCTATTCTTTTGCACATATTGTCGTAGTGTGGATTCCATATTTCTGATCCATATTCTATAATTAGTAATACAAATGTAAAATAAAGGCGTTTAATTGTCCATTGGTCAATAAAATCCTTGCTGTAGAACTTTAGCCAAGCCAATCTTGATTTGGCTTTAGCCGTGACATGCTCAATGTGTGATTTGAAATTCATTTGCACATCAAGCAACACTCCCAAGTCCCTTATTACAAAGACCCTTTCTATTTGAACGCCGCCTATGTTGTATTTGTATTCATAATGCAGTGATCCCCGATGATATGATATGATCTTTGTTTTGTTTATATTTAATTTCAATAAATTGCGTCCATAATAATCTGCTACACGATCCAAGTCATTCTGTAGATTAATGCAATCATCTGTTGAGGAGATATATTTCGAAAGTTTTGTATCATCAGCGAATGAAAGTATACAAGAATTGGTAATGACGAAAGGTAGATCAATAACAAACAAAAAAAAGAGTTTTTAAAGAGATAAATTATTTTTTTTTTCATCTGTTTTTTTTTTAATTACACTGTGCGTCATTTTTCAACTTCAAATTTCTGACAGAAACGAGACCAGTCGGTTTTACATAATTCGGAGGCGCTGATTTCAATGGTATCATTCGTTTTCCCCCATCACGTCAGGATTTTCCACAATTTTCCTCGGAAGTTTCCCGGAAAACCCAAATTGGCTGTTTATACTCTAGTAACATTTTGAATTCATGCAATATCCCAGAGGGGTGACCTATCAGGCGTTGTAGTACGGTTCAAGTATAGTTAAGCCACACAATTCGTTTTAGAAAAAATTGAGTCATTTGAAAAAAATTGATTTGGTTATTCCCCTCTGAAGTCCACATTTTGAAGTAAAATTGGTATCCATTCAAACGCTCTGAAAATGAGTACTTGGGGGCTTTTTTGGCATGAAAAGACCGAATCTG
>NW_022202070.1:0-1235 GCF_009176525.2 Contarinia nasturtii | reverse complement strand
GACGACGCATTCTCAGCAAGATATTTTAATATGCTGTGGATGGCAGCAGCGCTGAGCAATACTCTGATTTTTTTTTCTTTCATTCAATTATAGGAATCATGCAGACAACGTAAAACAATATGCAGCGTCTGGCAGCAAATGAAGTGGATCATTTCCATTAAGTTGAAAAAACTAATATAAAGAAATAATACATAACAATATAATATTTTTAAGCAAGCAAATCAAATAAAATTACTTGCCATTTCAAAAAATGGAAAAAGAATATTTGAATTTTCACTATTTTCGTAAATGAATTTTGCATTAGAAATCAAATCAAAGACTTTTCAGGCACTTGGCCTGCGCCGTCTACTGTGATTGAGTCGCAATTCAATACACAAAACATAACAGGCAACGCGCGCACATAAACGGAGTTCGTGTGTTACTGTGTATAAGGCCGCATGCTTGCACAGCACTGTAAAACATAATGTACAATTCTATGCACACATGGAATAGCGTCGAATAACGTCGATTTGACGCGCATAGCGTTAAGGGTTCATATGGGAAGTAGCTCCACAATTCGATCTGACAGGAGCTGTCAAAAAGTTCAAGAAGAGACGGATCGAGTGTACCCCTATACTGCTGTATAAATAATTAAAAATATGTGGATTGTGCGTTGTGCGGAAAGATAAAATTAAAGGTGTCAACGAACATTCATATTCAGGTTCGAGTTCGAGTTCGTTCGTAAAGAACGAACGAACCCGAAAAGGAATCCGAGATTTTAAAAACTAACGAACTAATCAAAAATTTACGAACCGAAAACGAACACATAATTCTTTATTTGAACGAACTCGAACGAATTTGATCTGCTGATGACATCGCATCATTTTTGCATACACCTCATATAAAAACAAATGTCGGTGTACACGTCCATTTAACGTTAAAGATAAGCGTCACGTTATTTTTTGTTAAAAAATTGTTGTCGAATAAAAAACACACGATGTAAATAATATTTTAGGAGCGTGGCGGTTTAAAAATTCTGTTTGAACAAAAATCAGTTGATTTGAGTGCTGTTACATTGACATATAGTCTATAGCGCTTGCTCTTTTCTAACGCAGTGAGCGTCGTTCAACGTCATACGCTGTCCTTGTCATTCTTCCACTCTCTTGGTTAAACCAGAAAGGAGCAAGCGCTATAGACTACATGTCAATGCAACAGCACTCAAATCAACTGATTTTTGTTCTAAAATAATTTTTAAG
>NW_022202068.1:0-1253 GCF_009176525.2 Contarinia nasturtii | reverse complement strand
TTGGAAAAATCATTATTAACATTACATTTTTAACTTTAGGTGATCGTTTGTTGGATGAATATGTTCATAATTTACTTGAAACTGGATCTGAACAAGATGTCAAAACCGAAATGAAGTATCCAAATATGTTCCCAATGTCAGTCATCGGAGTGAAAATCACCTATGTCGAAGTCATCGTTGAACACTCGTCTAACTCTACTGGAATTGCTTACGTAACTGATGGTGGAATCGGGCAAAATAAAATTACATTCTGTATCGAAGTTAAACAGACCAAAGTTTTCCGAGCTGACGTAAAAATCTACGGGCATTAATCTGATAAAGGAAATGTTTTTTTGATATTTGTAATAAAATTCAGAACAGATTAAATCCTTTAAAAAAAATAAAGAGGTTATCCAAAAAAAAAAAACAATTATCTAATTAATAAATTTATTCCTAGCTATTGAGCGAATCCAACATATGTATGAATGAAAAGTCATCATCTTGTTAAATTACAAAATCAATCATTTTTAGATGTTGTATCAAGTTAATTTTCGACTGAACGAAATCAATTTTGCAATGCTCTTTGCAATGTGTCAAATATGATTGTTTTTATCTTGTAAGCTGGGTTGGCATGTAGAAAGCTCAAATGTATTTTACATAGTAATTTACCTAGTGTTCTATATGGCTCAAAATATGAGTTAAATTACATTGGTTCCAAAGTTTTTAAAATGAAGCGTGAAAGCAATTAAAAAGGAAATATCTAAACTCTTGATTGACAGAGTATGAAATCGCACTTGAAGAACGCGTCTTCTTAGCGAGCTCGGCGCCTCAGAAGAGCGAAATGTACTTGACAGGAGCCGCTTCTGAGTTTGTATTAGTATACATTACACACTAATACAAACAATGTTAGTCACACTAACACATTCATAGCTAGCAGCGGCTCCCAGCAAGCGCGATCTTCATGAGTGACAAATTCATGCTCTGTTGATTGGTAATTCTACATTATTTTCCTAGGGGGTAGACACATGGAATATTACTTGAGATATTCACCGAAATTGAAGGTATTCTTGGTATTCTTGGTATTCTCAGTTTTAGACGAAATGTCAATGCATTCAGCAACGTCTCACAATGTGCATATATGAATATTATCTTCCAAATATTAAAAAAACTTTTTCAACGCTATTAAGTGTAGTATTTCAATTGGTTTAATAAATGCGAAAACAATTTTGATCAAAATAACAGAAAGAAAACAGAAAAAATTAAAATAAATTACG
>NW_022202067.1:0-1154 GCF_009176525.2 Contarinia nasturtii | reverse complement strand
CGTTATATGAGCCCGAGGGGTAGAGAGAAAAATAATAATTATGATTAATTTTTAATTAAACGACTTTTCGGTGTCTTTACGGCCATGGCCAAACAATATTCTCAGTCTAATTTGTATAAATATTAATTCGATTCGGTGGCGGCTGTAGCGACGTCGGCCACGATGAAGTTTTCGGTTTTTTTACATGGCCGTATTTTGCCTTTGTCCGATGATTATAATTTGAAAAAGCCGTTGTGTAATTATATTATGAGGAAGTTGACGTTGTATAACAAAAGTGGAGTCATCCCATTTGATGGGCGCTCGGGCCGAACTTGATGAAATTCATGATGTGGCGCTAAGACCAACGATTTGAATATCAATCAATTCGAGTGCGAGAATGGGAAAAATTAATATTCGCCGCATCAAATGTAAAATTAGAGTTTTGTTAAGAATCATTCATTTGATGGCTATGCATTAGGGTGGTTCGATTTTTGTGAAAATTCAGAAGGGATACTGGCTATAGTTATAAGTTATGGAAAAATATGTAAGATTTACGAATATGACGTTTTTTTTACATAATTGATGTCACAGACCTAGCGCCTCCAGGGGTCCATTTTTTGAAATTTGACCAAAAATGTCAATTTTTCAAAAATTTCCAACACATTTTAAAAACATTTTTTCTGGTTCGTAACGCTGCTAATTAAAAGAAATAGACCGCCAAAGGCCATTAAAGAGCTTCCGGACTTACCTCTACCTGAAAATAGGGTCCGAACATGACTGAAAATTTTTAAAAAAATTGACCCAACAAAACAAAATTTCAACTCATTATTGAGGTGGTCTGATTTTACTGAAATTGTCCGACTCACTCTGTAACCTTTTGAGAATGTCGAATAGAGATTATCTGTGTGTTATGTTTGATCAATACTTTCGATTCTACATGCCCGCCCTACTCAAGTCTTTTACAACAAATGTCGAAAAAAACCAATTTTTTGAAATTTGCCTGTGCACCAAAAAGTAATTTTGTCTACAATATTCCATGTTTTCGTGCTGGAATATTCTGATTAGGACATGACAGATGTATTCTAGAAGGAAAAGACGAAAAGTCTTGAGTAGAGCGGGCATGTAGAATCGAAAGTATTGATCAAACATAACACACAGATAATCTCTATTCGACA
>NW_022202066.1:0-1127 GCF_009176525.2 Contarinia nasturtii | reverse complement strand
GTGGTATGTGGTATGCATATTGTTTTATCTTTGACTTGAGGCTTAAATTGATGAAATTTTCAAGAGAACATATTATGCAGCCTTTTTCGAAAAAATGCCCCTTATGTGTGCGGTCAATGGTCAATTTTTGGTTTTTTGCCAATTGGGCCACCCCGACATGAAATTTTTAAGTCGCAATTGACACCACTTGAGAGTTTACTTTAAGACCTTTCGAACGAATATGCATTTGTCCTGGTTATGTCCCACAGCGACCGTATGAAATAATGGCCAGTTTTGCATAGTTTGCCATTTATACTAACATTTTTGTAGATTTCTTTTAATTTCATTTGTGACTAACCGCATGCACCTCTCCCGACGATAGTTCACCTTCTGGCCTGGTGGGAGGGGACATAAAATTCGGTATTTTATCGATCTTATGCGAGGAAACTATCCACACCATTGCTGCAAAGACACTTAGTTATTAGCGCCATCTAGTTTGTGCGCGAAAAAACATGCATATTTCACACACGTATTAATGAGCTGTTTCACTATGCAATACAGTGAGGGCACCAGTGATACGTGTTTTGCAGCAACCCAGTGAAACTATCAAACATGTAGTTATTTGTTGTTAAGATTTCATATTTCATACATCTAGACATTTTTGTGAAAATTCAAATTTTGGTACATTTGGCCGATTTTTGGTGGAATAGCCATCCAAAACGGTCGATATTTTATTCAGTTTTGTTTGGCTAGTCACAGAGCATATTTACAGAGTCATTGGAGTACATTTTGGCCCATAAAATACTTCAAATCTTAAAAGTAACATTTTTTGTCATTTTTGGCAATTTTTGGCCATATTCGCACTATCAAAGGCCATATCGTGAAGACAAGAATTTTTAGGCATATAAGCTATGCGGCATTTTATAGCTTAGACTTGGGCCTAAAAATCGGTGAAATTTTCAATACATCAAGTAAGGCTAGTTTTCGAGCTAATGACCATTATGTGTCCGGCCAAACGGTAACTTTTTGGTTTTTGGCCAATTTGGCCACTCCAACTTGAAATTTTTGGACCGCAAATGACTCCATTCGATAGCTCACTTCAAGACCTTTCCAATGATATGCATATGTCTGGGGGGTGTAAAGTCATG
>NW_022202065.1:0-1889 GCF_009176525.2 Contarinia nasturtii | reverse complement strand
ATGTATTTTGTGATTTTTATTCAGACTTGAATTTAGAACATTAGATTAAAATCGTCCTCTTCAATTTCAAGAAACCCATTAAAACGAAGGCGAGCATGATTTTTAATTGACGGTAGCCACGGCGTTTTGGTGTATCGGCCACAATAGGCAATGTTTTTGTTGCAACGCACTTTGGCGAAAATATCTGGTGGGATTTTTTCTACCGACCAAATAAATTCGTGATTCAACAGACCAGTCCCTCGTAAAAAGTAGTCCAATTCCATGTTAAGTGTTGTTGGTCGTGGCAAAAATGAGTATGTTTTGGGTACATTTATCAAACTTTCTTCCGGCACCCAACTCTGAATCTCGTTGTCATAAACCACATTTTGTTCGCTTTCCTCATCAAAAATGCGTACGCAGTTTTTGAATCTTGTTGAACTGATCGGTGCTTTCAAATCGTCAAATAATTGTCCAAGAGTTCCCATTCGCAAATACTCCCGGCGTGCCTTTTTGCCTTGTCGTGGGCTTAGAAGCTTATGAAAATTTGGTTTGTATTTTTTAGCCTTCGAAAAAAATAAGATTTTTGATTTCAAAATGGCTACGAAATTTGTCAAATAAATATTTCCAACAATTTAATTTTGCCAAAAAGTAAAATAAATTATAATCTTGGTTGTAATACATACCATTTTATATCTTGTTTTATATTCAGTAAAACTGGTGAAATTTTTATAAATCACGGCAATAATATTGTTTTTTTTTGAAAAATTGATACTTAAAAGTAAGCAATGTCCAATCAATTTGGCAGCGTCTTTAAAATAGTGCGTCTTATTGAAAATGACCGTACACAACACAGTTACGCTCTAGGTTACGCTTGTATGTGCGACATTCAAAATGGCCTGCTGCTTGTCAAATAAACGTATCATTGACAATTATGTAAACGCGGTGAGAACTTTGGTGTGTAGAAAAGAACAGAAAATGGCAGCAAATGTTGATACATATCAATGTTCAATTTGTCGTGATTTATTGTGGTCTGAACAAATAAGTACAATTTCGACGTGTGGCCACACATTTCATGATGAATGTATACGGTGGTGTTTACACACGTAAGTCTTAATAATTTTATGGGAATATTTTTTAACAAAGAACTTCGTGAAAAAGTGAGTCTGCTGTCAAATGTCAATATTTTATCGAACCCTTCTATGGAATTACTTAGTACCAAAAAGTGGCGCCACTGTACATTGCATAGAAGGGTTCGATAATATATTGACGTTTGACAGTAGACTCACTTCATATGAAGAAAAATCACCAACTCCTTTCATCAAAGACAAATAATTAGATACAAACAATCTTACAAACAATATGATTCGTGTTTCGTCATATTTTATAGAGATGAACGATGTCCGCTGTGCCGTTTAACTTCAAATCGTAGAAATTTAGTAAAATTGATTTTCACAAATGGTTCTGATTTGGATACAAGACCAACAACGACAAAAACAGAATGCACAAAAATGAATAAAGCAACCCTTGAAGCAACTACATCAGCATTCAAACCTTCATTATCAGACGATGTTAAAGAAAGAGTGGCATCTAATGTGGCATTCTTGAAAGACTCCAACTTGAGCCTAGACTTGAGCTCTGATGACGAACCCATTGCACAGACGTCATCCACAAGCGAACATAACATTGAAAAGAACGGAGCTATTGTGGATCATCGCAAATCACGAAACAAAACAACAACTGATTATTTTCGATACAATTATAGACAATGCGTTATTTGCGAAATGAATTTCACAATAACAAGTCAATCAGATCTTGATGTTTGTACAAAGTCTTGCAAGAAATTACAAAAATAAAGTAATCAACAATGAGATAAATTGTCCTAATTTCTTTTCTTATTTTACCAAAAATTA
>NW_022202064.1:0-1094 GCF_009176525.2 Contarinia nasturtii | reverse complement strand
AAGTTTATATCAGACAATTTTTAGATTTACAGTATTGCGTCACACTGGACTGGGAGATTGAATATTTCCTAAATCTAAGTTAATCGCATCGTCATCGTTGTGTATGTACATTGTACATTCTTTCGTACGCATCCAGTTTGCGCTCATCGTTTACTCGTTTCAACAATTTCACGTGGCGGTTTCATTTCATTAATTTGTTAAATTCATTGAGTTTACTTTTATTTTTAGGTGAAATTGATCAAACCAAGGAGCTCTTGGAAAAAGGGGCAAGTTTTAATGCAGAAAATGAATATAAACGAACGCCACTACATTTAGCTGCATTATTTGGTAACTAATATTGCAAACTATCGATTCGAACTATGAATTCCTTTAAATGTTTGGTCATTTGCATTCCAGGTCGGAAGGATGTGGTCGAACTTCTCATCAGTCATGGGGCTAGTGTTAATGCAGAAGATATAAGAAAACGAACGCCACTACATGAAGCTGCCTGTCGGGGTAATATTGCAAACTATCTACTCGAATTATTATTTCCCTTTTATGTTTGATAATTTGCATTCCAGGTCGGAAGGATGTGGTCGAACTTCTCATCAGTGATGGAGCTAGTGTTAATGCAGAAGATGAAGATAAACGAACGCCACTACATGAAGCTGCCAGATGGGGTAATATTGCGAACTATCGACTCGAACTATGAATTCATTTGAATGTTTGATCATTTGCGTTCCAGGTCGGAAGGATGTGGTCAAACTTCTCATCAGTCATGGAGCTAGTTTTAATGCAGAAGATAAAGATAAACTAACGCCACTACATTACGCTGCCATGAAGGGTAATAATAGCTGCATAAATTAATTTTGAGGGATTTCTACCAGATGGCGTAACTTGTACTGTAACGCATCGGACCATACTGTAACTTTATTCACGTGAAAGCCAAATCATTTGACATTAGTTTTCAGAATGTGTTATTTTGTCAAAGTGTAAACAACATAATTTTTTCGCTTACAATCATGTCAGCATAATTGCCAAAAAAACAGCATTTGCGGGAAGTTTTAATTTTCTTCTTTAATTCGAAGAAAAGTGCCGCTGAGAGCCATCGATTA
>NW_022202063.1:0-1464 GCF_009176525.2 Contarinia nasturtii | reverse complement strand
CATAGTGCACGAATAAAATTCGCCTATTGCATTTAGCTCATTTAACTGGGGGCTCAACTGGGAAACGTTAAAAGATAGATTTTAAACAAAAACACATAGTGTTCAACAAATCTTGAGAACGTTTAGCCAAAGAAATATATAAAAAATTCATTGAATACACATAGTGTAACAGAATTTAAAAAATACTTTAATCAAACAAAAGTGTTCAATTAATAGATCTTTGTGAGTGAGAATTTCAAAGTGAGAGTTGAACGAGTATTCAATACTATAAATTTTTTTTATAAAATCTTCGAGAATTTAATAAATCAAATTGAAATAAAAACAACTGCAAAATGGAGCAAATAATTGAACTTCAAGCTCAACTTCAACAAATAATGATTAAACTTCAAGTCAGTGAAGAAAGACAAAAATTATGTGAAGACCAAATCGCGAATTTTAATGATAACATAAATCAATCCCAAAATACCGAAACATTTAAAAATCATGAAGACATCACAACTGAAATAACATCTGGCGATCAAATTCAACTCGATTCATACAAATCGATACCAGATTTTTCTGGTATAAAAAGCCAATACAGATCTTGGCGTGAACAAGTGGTACGCCGAATGAAAATGATAGAAAAATTCAAAAAACATCCAAAATATGAAGCAGCTTTGGGTATCATTCGAGCGAAAATAACGGGAGCCGCATCAGATGTATTGATCAATAACAAAATGGCTTATAATATTGATGCAATCATCGAAAAACTTGATTCATCATATGGAGACCAACGACCATTATATGTAATTGAAGCCGAAATGACATCTATAAAACAAGCCAATAAAACTCTTCAGGAATATTACGATACTATCAATCAAGCCCTGAATATGGTAATTACTAAAATCGTGATGGACTATGAACATGAAAAGGAACAAAAATCATTGTTGGCTGAAGCACAACAGAAAGCAATCCGAACATTCATCGTTGGATTGAGAAGTCAAATGATGCGACATATACTGTATGGGCAATCACCAAAGACTTTGGAAGCAGCATTCACGATAGCTCAAACGGTGTATTACGACAATGAATATTTACAACTTGATCAAAATCGCGAATCACAGAAATACACAACACGTATGCAACAACAACAACGACAACAAAATTTTCCAATTGTGAGTAAACCATATCAACAACCAATTCAACCAAAAAACAAAGATGAACCAATGGAAGTGGATTCCTCCAATCGCTTCAAACAAACCACGAATTGGCGACAACCTAATGCACAAATGAATGGACCACAAAAACGTGATTATAATTCTTCACGTCAAAACACACAACAACCACATAAAATTCAAAAAATAAATCAACTACAAGACAGTGAATCAAATCCACAAATGAATCGTTGCGGCGAAAGAGTAGCTCTTATTTTTCTCCAAATAATACTGCAACATGAAGTTTTTTTCACACGGTTTATTTGTTGTA
>NW_022202062.1:0-1287 GCF_009176525.2 Contarinia nasturtii | reverse complement strand
GCTGTATATGTATATCCTTTTTTGAATGACTGACTCTCCAAGTTTGAAATTATACTTTGATATTTCGTTCTGCTTTAGATTTGTTTCGGAGTTTAATGATATCTATGAGTATATACTTATGACACGCTTTATATGGGGAACGGTGACTGTCTGCGGTACACTGCTTGAAATTCATATCGAATTGGTTCAGTATACTTTCAAAGTTTCATGAAAACCAAATAACATTTTTCTCATCTCACAGATGCAAGACCCTCTTAATTGGTCAGAGCTTATAGCTGTTTCTTTGCAATTATTTTGGACAATCGCTGATATGTTCCTGCATTGTCACTCCGGTGAAGAAGTAAGAACTGCATTTGAAAATCTGTGCGATGTGTTTTATCAATGCGAATGGAATTCGTTTCCATATCAAGTTCAATGCATTTTACCGATCGTTCTAATTGATGCTCAATCTCCTGTTCAAATTAAAACATTTGGCAATGTTCCATCTTCACGCGAAACATTCAAAAAGGTAATATCGATAACTATAAATGATTTCGAATTGAAATTAATACAAACTGATCCATCGTTCAAACAGATAGTCAACTGTGGTTTTTCATACTACACTGTTCTTCGAAAGTTCAACTGAGTTAATCAATAGCATCCCTCTGGCGATAGATTTTGAATGAATGATTTTTTTTTTCATAATTTTAATAAAACATTTCTTGACACTATTATTTATTACATACGGACTGAATTTTCCTTTTATTTAATAAAATATAACCGTTTGTGGTAGATTAAGAGCATAAGCTAATAAATATATGTATAAATTAAAACCATACATTTATTTGAACTAATTAATGGGAAATTAACTTGAATATTAATACGATTACTACGTATTAATAGCTGGACTTAAAAATACACGCCTACAATTTGGAATTTTCATTCAGTTCGACTATAGCATTTGAAGCATCTCAAACTATTCAAAGCGAAGAATCCACAGCAATGAAATCCCTACTACCGTGCTAGATGGTGTCGACACGAGTGGACGGATTTTTAAATTTTTTTTGTTCGATGCCATGTTACTATACTTGTCCATTACAACGTACATGTAACAGAAGAAACACACAGTCCACGATTTGAACCGTCAATGTGAACTAGATCAAGTATAGAACTTTACATAGGATCATATACGATGAATATGGATTACACAGTCTGTTTCAAAATACCGTCACCAATGTCGACACCATTTGACATCAAAATTTTGACAGTAAAAATATGTGTTATTGTTGTTGTCGTTTCATTGCTGTG
>NW_022202061.1:0-3116 GCF_009176525.2 Contarinia nasturtii | reverse complement strand
TAAAAAATAATAAATTAAAGACATTCACAAAAGAGACTGCCAAAGATATTTTAAGAAGTATTCTAAAATAATTGGATTAAATGATGTGTAAAAAAATTGTTATTGTTTTTAATATTCAATAAAAAATGTATGGCTGTAAATGAATGATCGGCGCCTATACTATGCATTTTTCAAAAACTTATTCGGTTTGTCATAGACAGATGAATCGACACTCAGTAATGACAAAATTAATACTTTTTTGATTAGATGATATATCTCCCAGTGAATTAATTTTAAAATATGACTTCGTTCCCTGTTTATTTCAAAAGAAGAAGTAAAACAACTCTATTATTGAAAGTGAGATAAAAACTGGAAGTCAAGAAATGAAAATTGTAGTTTCATTTATTTGTAACTTCAACCTTGACTTCAACTTAACTGAAAATTCGTCACCGAAAATATGGCATGACATATCAAATATTCGGTACAAGCTTTTTGGCAAGATATACTTCTGTAAATACTGTGATCAACTTCTTTATCATTTGATTCAAAACATCTGCTGTGCGTATGTGTTTCATAAGACACAATTAATTCCAAACAGACATAAGCATCACACACCAGCCCAACAATTGTGAAAAGCATAGAAATTGACATATATTCATTGCTTAATTGAGAAAAATGCTATCAATATGAAATTGGCAATATCAAATTCATTTCAACACTTCATTGGTGACAGTAGGGTATCCTCCAATTTGGTGGCTCCAAATAGATCATTAACCAATCAAATCTATGCACATTTCTGAAGCCAATTTTAGGAGTTGTCGGGCTGGTGAAAGGTGTTCAACTTGAAAATACAACGTTTTCCAAGCTATAAATTCAAATTTTATTTTTTATACGTTTATGTGCGTTTACTTTACTGGCTAGCACATTACTCTAAGTAAGTCTTAGTGTCAATAGCAATTAATGAATCACTGAAAAAAAGGTCCCCATGTCCAAAATTGTTGAGGGTTCCTAAAAATACTTTAGAGGGAGGTAATCCGAACCCTAGGAACTCTCGTCATCATCTATGTTACAAGATACTGATATTTTATGATGGGTTCCTCTAATCGAACTAAACCTTCTAACAATTCAAATATTTTTTTCCATGGGGACATAACATAGACTTTTTTTTCGTTTAAAATTCGATTTTTATTTTACTTCCAACTGTTTAACGTCAGTCATTATCATATTCTGATTGACGTGTTATGCATTAATTAGAATTAATGAATTTCCGAGCTACTTCAGAGCAAAAAATATATATTCATAAAATTTATTGAAATTTGGAACTTATTTTTTTTAACTACATTTCAGTACAAGTGCGTAGATCGTTTTACAAAATTGTGTATATAAAGAGGCTTGTGATCATCAAATTCCTGTATGTGAAATATTATTGTGACGAGAGAAAATGAGGCTGTTTTTATTTTTATCAGTTTTGTCGATTTCAATACTTTTTGAGGTATAATTATTATTGCAAATGAATTTTGAGTAAATATAACTTTTTTCATCTTTCCCAAATTTTAAAGGTGGTCAATGGTGCAGATGAGTTGACATTTTCTTCGTTGGTGGACAAAGTTTGTGCCAAAGCCGATGAAAAAGCGATCAATTTAAAACCGAAGCTGAGTTTTGTGCGAAGCATTTCTATCAACACCGATAAAATACGAACTAGGCTCACGGCACTTGTCACCAAATTTGTGGACGAGAAAAGAATCAATGAAATATTAGATAAAGTACCAGCGAATACAACTGCAATGGATGTAAATAACGCGCAAAGATTTTTACGCACGGAATTTAACAGATTTAAAAAGAAGCAAAGTGAAAAAGTTGATATTATCGATAGAATTTGGAGTGAAGTGACAATCAAACCTCCAAAAAGAGATTGGATGTTTTCCTGTTGGTTTAGGGAATGGCTTCAAGATCCAACTGACGAGATGCATATGAATCGAGTCAAAAACAATACGAAATTTATGTCATCCGAATATGAAAACCTCTTTAAAAAATTCAACAATGAGCTGATCGAAGCAGAGAAAATAAAATCAAACATTGATACATTTATAGGTTTGGCCAAGACATCATTTGATAAACTGTTCAAATCAGCGAAACCAGAAGAAGTTATCAATGATGTAAAACCTCTTATGAACCGAATATACAATAATGAAAGGGAATTAATTAAAAAGCTCGAAGCGATCGAATGCGCTGTGAAAGAATATAATGCACGCCGAATGATTTGGGTAGATTTTTTAGTAGATTTGAGAGCAACGCTCACTTCACCACGTAGATCGGGATTATTTGTTGTGACTTCATTATTGGGCGATCTTTGTAAGGGAAGTAAAAACAAAAAGCTTGAATAAAAATTTCAAATAGTAAAAAAAAAATTTTCATTTAAGTCTTGGTTTGCTAAAAAAGTGGTTGACGTAAGAATACAGTTTTTTTCTTAAAGTCAATGTAATTATTAATTCAGAATGTAATTACATACGTGTACGAATTAATTCAGCAGGCGTGAAAAAATCTTGTATATGTAAAAAGCATTCAGTCAATCAATGTATATTCGCTAGAGTAGTCGCACTGCAGTGTCGATTAAGAATAAAATGAAGCTTATTTTATTTTTGACCACATCGTGGCTGTTCTCAATCGTCTACTGTGGCCGTCCGGTATGATATTTTTAATGTCAAATTCGAATACTTTATCAATGCTTATTTCTTTTTTAAGAATAAATTCTATACTGAAGAAGACTTGGAAGATGGTCTGACGTTCGCGTTAGTGGTGAAGTGTTTTTATGCGAAATTGTCGAAAAAGGGTTTCAAAATGGAACCTAATCGATTGAACTTCTTACTAAAAATTGTGACCAATATCGATGACATTAAAAAACAAGCCGACGCACCATTGAAAACATTTCTAGACAGTGCACAAATTAGCAAGCTTACGAACAAAATACCACAGAGTATGGTAATTGATGGATCAAGCGCACGTACGTATTTGCGTGAAAAAATTGAGTCAATCGACAAAGGTGAAACAATAAATATGGCCATAGAAAACTACGATATATCGGCCAGAATAATGAAATCACCACATCAAACCGACGACATTTTTAGTATTTCATTTAT
>NW_022202060.1:0-2555 GCF_009176525.2 Contarinia nasturtii | reverse complement strand
TTGCGTGTCTGAGTTTGATCGTACTTCCTTTGTACACTACGCTCACGGGATCGAAATGATTCATTTTTGCGTGATTTTGCCAGGCGAACACTTTCATTTTGTTTACGGTTTTGCATTTGATTGTAGGCTTTTTGCACCGAACGCTCACGGGATCGAAATGATTCATTTTTTCGGGACTCTGCTATGCGATTACTTTTACTTTGTTTGCGTGTTTGGCTTTGATCGTATTTTCTTTGCGCTGAACGCTCCCGTGATCGAAACGATTCATCCTTTCGGAGTTCAGAAATTCTAGCACTCTCTCGTTGTTTGTGGAGCTCGTATTTTTTCGCTTTCCTCTCTTCATTTGAGTTTTTAACCCCTTTAGCGATAGTTTGACGTTTTCTTTTCATTATATTTTTGGACAACCGAGTTCTCTGGGCGGCCGATCTCTTTTTCGTTTTTGCCATTTTTATTTTCTCACAAATACACTATTAAAAGTCAATAATATTCAATTGAATGTCACGAAAGTTGATAAATGTTTCGATAGAAAGTCAGTTAGGAACTTGATATTTCAAATCGTTTGTGAAAAATGTTTGATTTTCAGCTGTAAATCTAGCACTCACCTATTTAAAATGTCACCATGAAGACACAGATTTTTTGGAAATTTCTTTATTGGAATAATAATGTTTTTGAAACGAAACTTATCTTAAATGTTTTCAATTTAAACTAGATTTATCAAATGAATATTGATTCGTGATATCCAGGACCACGCGCGACGAAGTTAACAGTCAATGAAATTCAAGGCACTATGTACCCTGTTCACTTAAGTGCGAACTGTACTGTCCTTACCACGAATCACATTTCGTTCAAATGCTCGCAAACTGTTACTTTTCACACTGATTTACTCGATTTGAATGACAAAACGATGGAAGCTCACGTAAATTTTCTTTCAAATGCGTACGAAATTGTTTTTTGCGTACTGATTCATTCGGTTTCAGAATGCTAACGACGAAAAACAAATCCACTTTTCGTTGAAATGCTCTAAAATGTCACTTTTCACACTGATTAATTTGACTTTACAGCGATGAAATTGTATATCAATTTTCTTTCAAATGCATTTGAAATTTCACTTTGAAGACTGATTCATTCGGTTTAAGAATGCCAACGACGAGAAATAGATCCACTTTTCGTTGAAATGCTCTAAAATATCACTTTTCACTCGGATTGGTTTGATTTTAATGGCTCAACGATGAAAGTGTACATCAATTTTCTTTCAAATGCGTTCGAAACTGCACTTTGAAGACTGATTCGTTCGTTGAAATGCTCTAAAATGTCACTTTTCACATTGATTAATATGATTTGAATGACACGACGATGAAAGTTTAGACCACCTTTAGTTCAAATACATTTAAAATGACACATGACTAATTCATTTAATTTTTGTATGAAAACGTCGGAAATTTGTTTAACTTTTCATTCAAATAGTCGTAGATTGCACACAAAAGTCAGATTGCACACAATGAAAAATTTGACATAGAAAGAGGAGATATAGTACTCATTTCTTCTAAAAAAATCACTTTTGTTCGTAGACTTATACAATGTCACTATGCACATTGATTTATTTGATTTAAATGGCGACGATCCAATTTTGAATAACTTTTTGTTCGAATGAAAATTAAATCTTTTTTATTTTCAAATAACACTTCTGAATGATTGACTTTGAATATGATTTAATTCAAAAAATAGGTTCGAACGAATCCTCTCTGAGAACTAACATTTTAATCTGGGATGGAAATTAAATTGAATAAACATTTAATTCACACACGTTCACACATGACGAAATAGCGATAAAATGTTTTGTGCCAATCACGTGATAGTAAAAAAAGTAAGATTTCGCATACAGCCTGTCAATTTCCAAGAATCGTATGTATGTCTGGTGCGATTGAAAATAACGCCGTACAAAATTGAAAATGTAATTTGTTGTTGTAAATCGATGTCAAGTCAATATGAAACAAATGTCATAGATGTATTGCTGTTTTATTTTCCAATGAAGTTTGCTATTGTTCCAACCCATACAAATGTTCTAAATAGCGAGCCGTGTAAAAAAATATGAATTCTTGGAATTCCACCAGCGCCTTATGAGTCACACATGCGTGTGTGTACTTAATTTAATTTTTTTTTATTTCAACGTTCACTTCATAATATTTGGAAATATGATGCAATTCACAACAACGATTTAAAATCGGAAAATAGAATACCGCAATTGCGACGATTTCAAATTAGAAAATGGAATGAATAAAATTCAAACAAGAACTTGTTCAATGCTTAACATCCAACATGGCGTATGATGCAACTTATCTGAATGTTCTAGAAGGAATGTGCACATTCCATGTGGACCGCTCACGAGCTGTCAGTAGAAAGTTTATCTGTCAAGCGCACAAGTGTATTGAGTCGTTCATCGCAATGAGTGCGTTTTTAATATTCAATATTTATTTAATTTCCTTGCATATATAAGACTTTCTAGTGTAAAATTATGACATGAGAATTGAATATGTTTTCGCATTTAGTATATCGAA
>NW_022202059.1:0-2556 GCF_009176525.2 Contarinia nasturtii | reverse complement strand
TTGCGTGTCTGAGTTTGATCGTACTTCCTTTGTACACTACGCTCACGGGATCGAAATGATTCATTTTTGCGTGATTTTGCCAGGCGAACACTTTCATTTTGTTTACGGTTTTGCATTTGATTGTAGGCTTTTTGCACCGAACGCTCACGGGATCGAAAAGATTCATTTTTTCGGAACTGTGCTATGCGATTACTTTTACTTTGTTTGCGTGTTTGGCTTTGATCGTATTTTCTTTGCGCTGAACGCTCCCGTGATCGAAACGATTCATCCTTTCGGAGTTCAGAAATTCTAGCACTCTCTCGTTGTTTGTGGAGCTCGTATTTTTTCGCTTTCCTCTCTTCATTTGAGTTTTTAACCCCTTTAGCGATAGTTTGACGTTTTCTTTTCATTATATTTTTGGACAACCGAGTTCTCTGGGCGGCCGATCTCTTTTTCGTTTTTGCCATTTTTATTTTCTCACAAATATACTATTAAAAGTCAATAATATTCAATTGAATGTCACGAAAGTTGATAAATGTTTCGATAGAAAGTCAGTTAGGAACTTGATATTTCAAATCGTTTGTGAAAAATGTTTGATTTTCAGCTGTAAATCTAGCACTCACCTATTTAAAATGTCACCATGAAGACACAGATTTTTTGGAAATTTCTTTATTGGAATAATAATGTTTTTGAAACGAAACTTATCTTAAATGTTTTCAATTTAAACTAGATTTATCAAATGAATATTGATTCGTGATATCCAGGACCACGCGCGACGAAGTTAACAGTCAATGAAATTCAAGGCACTATGTACCCTGTTCACTTAAGTGCGAACTGTACTGTCCTTACCACGAATCACATTTCGTTCAAATGCTCGCAAACTGTTACTTTTCACACTGATTTACTCGATTTGAATGACAAAACGATGGAAGCTCACGTAAATTTTCTTTCAAATGCGTACGAAATTGTTTTTTGCGTACTGATTCATTCGGTTTCAGAATGCTAACGACGAAAAACAAATCCACTTTTCGTTGAAATGCTCTAAAATGTCACTTTTCACACTGATTAATTTGACTTTACAGCGATGAAATTGTATATCAATTTTCTTTCAAATGCATTTGAAATTTCACTTTGAAGACTGATTCATTCGGTTTAAGAATGCCAACGACGAGAAATAGATCCACTTTTCGTTGAAATGCTCTAAAATATCACTTTTCACTCGGATTGGTTTGATTTTAATGGCTCAACGATGAAAGTGTACATCAATTTTCTTTCAAATGCGTTCGAAACTGCACTTTGAAGACTGATTCGTTCGTTGAAATGCTCTAAAATGTCACTTTTCACATTGATTAATATGATTTGAATGACACGACGATGAAAGTTTAGACCACCTTTAGTTCAAATACATTTAAAATGACACATGACTAATTCATTTAATTTTTGTATGAAAACGTCGGAAAATTGTTTAACTTTTCATTCAAATAGTCGTAGATTGCACACAAAAGTCAGATTGCACACAATGAAAAATTTGACATAGAAAGAGAGAGATATAGTACTCATTTCTTCTAAAAAAATCACTTTTGTTCGTAGACTTATACAATGTCACTATGCACATTGATTTATTTGATTTAAATGGCGACGATCCAATTTTGAATAACTTTTTGTTCGAATGAAAATTAAATCTTTTTTATTTTCAAATAACACTTCTGAATGATTGACTTTGAATATGATTTAATTCAAAAAATAGGTTCGAACGAATCCTCTCTGAGAACTAACATTTTAATCTGGGATGGAAATTAAATTGAATAAACATTTAATTCACACACGTTCACACATGACGAAATAGCGATAAAATGTTTTGTGCCAATTACGTGATAGTAAAAAAAGTAAGATTTCGCATACAGCCTGTCAATTTCCAAGAATCGTATGTATGTCTGGTGCGATTGAAAATAACGCCGTACAAAATTGAAAATGTAATTTGTTGTTGTAAATCGATGTCAAGTCAATATGAAACAAATGTCATAGATGTATTGCTGTTTTATTTTCCAATGAAGTTTGCTATTGTTCCAACCCATACAAATGTTCTAAATAGCGAGCCGTGTAAAAAAATATGAATTCTTGGAATTCCACCAGCGCCTTATGAGTCACACATGCGTGTGTGTACTTAATTTAATTTTTTTTTATTTCAACGTTCACTTCATAATATTTGGAAATATGATGCAATTCACAACAACGATTTAAAATCGGAAAATAGAATACCGCAATTGCGACGATTTCAAATTAGAAAATGGAATGAATAAAATTCAAACAAGAACTTGTTCAATGCTTAACATCCAACATGGCGTATGATGCAACTTATCTGAATGTTCTAGAAGGAATGTGCACATTCCATGTGGACCGCTCACGAGCTGTCAGTAGAAAGTTTATCTGTCAAGCGCACAAGTGTATTGAGTCGTTCATCGCAATGAGTGCGTTTTTAATATTCAATATTTATTTAATTTCCTTGCATATATAAGACTTTCTAGTGTACAATTATGACATGAGAATTGAATATGTTTTCGCATTTAGTATATCGAA
>NW_022202058.1:0-1481 GCF_009176525.2 Contarinia nasturtii | reverse complement strand
GTGTTGAATCTTTGTCCGCCAAAAAGTTTTGGGTAGCACAATTCATCAAGATCTGGGTATTTTAGCCATGGCAGTGGTTTTTTATATTGTCCGGGTGCAATCGTAACAATCGTATTTTTTGCCAATTCATCGTTCATGTCCAAAACTAACACATCGTCGTCATCATCAAAATCGAAATTATATGTTACACTTTTCTTTTTCTTTGGTTCTTTCTTTGTCTTTTTGTCTTTTTCTTTCTTTTTGCTGTCATTTTTATCGTTATTACTTTCATTCTCACTTTCACTTTCAATTTCGTTCACTTTTTGTTCGTCTTCAAACTCAAACTCATCTGCTGCCTCGATGATTACTCTTTGCGGTTAAGTATTATCAACATTATCTTCGATAAATTGCTCGTCCCATTGAATTTTGTAGTGCAAGTAGAGTTCCTGTTTGGATAGCCATGATGCAGATTTAGCAACGGCCGATGGATTGATAGTTTCGTACATATAATGCGAATGGTGCTCCAAATTTCGTTTGAATTTAAGTTGAATCGTTTGCATGTCATTTGATGATCTTGGCAGCGTTTCAATCATTTCTGGGACACTGACGGGAATATTAACAACACTTCCCTTGATTCCAAGTTGTGGATTCAATGCAAATGGCATAAGGTCTCGAATTTGCATGAATGGCACAATTGGTGACACCAAACGCTCTTCGAGGCGTGTTAAATTTGCCAAAAAATCCGGAATTTCTGGTAATATGAGACCGTTTGTAACTTTTAAAGGTGGAATTTTTCCGTTTCTATCATGTCGACGGCACGTTTGGCAAATGAAATCTGAAGGAAATTTTGTATTTTCGTATGTCAAAGCATCCTTTTCCCCTTGATCGGCTTTTAAGACAGAATGGTGGAAGAAAAGACCTTCGCAGCTAAGACACACGTAACGCGGCACTTCTTCACGCTCTTTAATGAAATTGAGGTAAACAGTTGCCTTTGCTTTCTGCGGATTAGAGCCATTATTTTTCATTTGAGTCAATTCATCTCGGTATTGAATTCGATAGGAAATAATCGCTTCGATTACATCTGTATTTCCTTTTTTCTTTTGTAAAATTTTTCGCATGAAATTTTGCTTTCTTCTAATCACTTTTGACTTTTTTCTTAATCGATTCTCTTCGATTTGATATTCTGTTGATTTTCTTAAACGACGCATATACAAACGAGACTTTCTATTTTGTGCCAAACGATAAAAACGATCGTAACGTCGAATTTGCATTCTGCGTCTAGTTGCAGCGTTCTCCATCATGCGATTGAAATGATTCAAACGAAGCAGCGACATTCTCTTCAATTTAGCTTGCTTTCGCTTCGGTGTTTTGTCGTATTTTCGTTGTAATTGACGTTCACGTAATCTAAATGATTCATTTTCCCGTAATTTTGCCAGGCGATCACTTTTATTTTGTTTGCGTGTCTGAGTTTGATCGTATTTTCTTTGTACACTACGCTCACG
>NW_022202057.1:0-3368 GCF_009176525.2 Contarinia nasturtii | reverse complement strand
TCCATATAATCATAGCCTCTTTTTCGCCACATTTGAAATTTTCTATTCCTGGCGCTTCTGTTGGAATTTCTGGACCAATTGTTGTTGGTGGTTGCGTTGCAAAACTTTGACTTAAATCGGTGGCTGTGAATTTATGGAAAATTTAAATACTTTGTCAATAAAATTCGTGATTTAAAGTTTCTTGTGCAAAATGATTCTCCTTTAAAGCAAAATGGTTTTGTTTCTTCTAAAGCAATCAGAATGACGACACATACCGTGGATTTGAACTTGATGAAATGCAAGCGCAATCAAAAATAATGTATGCAGTCGAATTGACCACATTTTGAATACAATTTCACAATTCACTTGAAATCCAATGAACACTTATTTCAGTCTAATTTTCATCCACTTAGAAAGAAAAGTATTGAACAGTTTTAAGCAAACGTGGCAAATGCTGCAATGAATCTGGAGTATTTTGACAAATGCGACGTATTTTATATTTTGTGATATTAAACATTGATGAATCTAATCTCATTTGAAGTACTTGGATTTTTGGTCAACATCATGTAATCGCCATTAATTCGTATTACTCACAAATAGTACTTGAAGTATGAAGACAATATTCCATTCGGAAATTCATCGATTGGTTGTTGAATGATCACTGTTAACTTTAATATCGATCTAAAACTACGAAATTGCGAAATAACTACGATAAACTTGTGTCAAAGTAACAATTTATTACTCCACGTTAAAATCAGCGTTTTGAAAAAAATGCTCTTCTCAACATAAATATTTTAGCTTATCTTCTAAGATTGAATTGTTTTTCGGGTATTTTGTTGCGATTGAAATCAATTGGGCAACAATGGGTTTTGAAATGTGAAAAAGCGAAATTTTATCTGAAGAAAATGTTGGTCATTGTCGTTAGATTAGGTCCAACGAATAATGATTGAATTGAAAGAAATTGGATGAGGAATGTCTTTATAAATTTGCAATTTCCTATTTCATCACGCGATGTTTAAATTAATAATTGAGTCATACAATCGATTATTCAAATCTGTTTTTGTCAATGTTCTAATGAAAGTATAATTCAGCAAATCAATTTATTTTTTATTGATTATCTTTTTCAATTTACATTTTTCTCAAGAGGAACCAAGTCAGAATGTGTCACAAATAACAAGTGCTATCTAATCATTCACTTTGGAGAAGCCATCCGATGAAATAGTAACAATGTAACAAATCGACCCTTTGGATTGTCTTATATTTTGTGCGCAAACCTTCCCAAAAATGAGATTAATGTTCAATGACAGATTTTTTCAACATATTCACAACAAGAATAACGAAACAGCATTGAAATAATTTTAAATCGATTTTCGTTACTGTGCGGAAAACTTGACTAACCCGAGAAATGTCTTCCAAATCCTTGATAACGAGACATCGATCGGAACTCATTAAATAAAGGAAAGTCATCATTAAAAAAGATCTGCCAAAGTGACTTAAGTCTGATTAATTTTCGACGCTTTCTCAAAATCATCTACTTCAATCATATCAAATCAAACGAAAAGATTGCACGATTGACCGTTAATCAAAATAACAGCACCATATAGTAAAGAGATTTTGATTTCGACGTCATTTGTTATTTTTTTGTTTCAGGTATATTACACACAAAAAATAAACCTGACAAATCATTTTAGGATTCCTATTAAAAGATTAATTTGTAAGGTTTCCTTCTAATATGGCAACATTTTATTAGGAAACCTTTAAATAATAAAATATATTTTGTTTCAACACAGTGAGGTTGGATTTGACGTTTAAGCGCGCCAATTTATTAGGATTCCTGTTAAAATATTGCGATTTTATAAGGAAACCTAACAAATTCATTTTTTAATAGGAATTCTAAAATAATTTGTGGGGTTTATCTCTTGTGTGTATGGTAGATAGATCCGTGAATATTTTATTACCGTGAATTCAAGTATCACCAGTCATGGTTCAAAAATTATTTGATTGATTGTGATTTGATTATGAGTTTTGTGACGGTATTTTGTGTTTTCAAGCTTGAAAAGGGAAAAGAATACCGACTGTGAAATCTGTCTATGGATTTGAAAGCATTTTATGCTGTGTTAAATTTTCTGTGTAAATTACCGCATCGATTACGTCTAAAACGTAAGAAAGACAAAATAATCTTTTCTAAGCGGAAAAATTTCTTCTTATCATGAACTAAAAAAAGGTAAATACATTCGTGATAATATTTTAATTGTTATTTTTTGAAATACAAGAGGATTTACTACTAATTTAACATTTTGTTAAATTGTAATGACTATAGGTTTGACTTTGGATTCGCCAACTTTATTAACAGCCACAACTTTTATTTCCCACTTAAGAGAAGATGAATACTTTAATAGATATTTGTCTTGCTTCCAATCAGTGACAGTTTCCTGATTCCATGGTCGAATCCAGCCTAGTCCAGCCTGTCTATAGTATATGCGATAGAAGAATCCTGGACCGTTGTGTATCGATTGTGCCATTGGTTTCCATGAGACGAGTAAATAGTTTGATGATGCACTTTTAACGTACACATTGGTTGGATTTGTATATGGAGCATCTGGTTTGGTTGAACACATTTCAGTTTCACTTGATTGACTGAATTTTCCATTTTTATCTGTTGCAATCACACGGAAGGTATAGGTAGTACCAGGACTCAATGAAATCACATGGAAATTTGCATCAGTTTTATCAACGAAAATACTCCAAACGTATGGTTTGAATGAAGTGCTGTGCTCAATCGTGTAATATACAATATTTTCAGTATTACCGCGTGGTATCCATGAAATGTCTGCTTGATTATCGTGGCATTTGAAATAGTTTATTTCCGGTTCATATATTGGTGGTGGTTGTATTGTTGTTACGTTCGGCGGATTTGTTGTAGGTCTGTTAGTTGGTTTGTAAGCTGGGCGGTAAGTTGAAGAAGGAGGTACATAGGTCGGACGATGAGTGGGGCGATAAGTTGGCTCGTAAGTTGGGCTGTAAGTTGAAGAAGGAGGTACATAGGTCGGACGATAAGTGGGGCGATAAGTTGGTTCGTAAGTCGGACCATAAGTTGAAGAAGGCGGTACATAGGTCGGACGATAAGTGGGGCGATAAGTTGGCTCGTAAGTCGGAGGATAGGTAGGTTCGTAGGTCGTTGATATACCAGATGATGATTGTGTTGTTGCTTCGGTTAGTGGTGTTGTTATCATTACTGTTGTGTATTCCAGAGAAGGAGTTGTTGATTGGATTGGTGGCTGTGTTGTTGAATGATTTTCTCCTGGATTTCCAACGATAACTTGAGGTTCAGCTTTCGATTCTCCCAACTCATTTCTAGAGAAAACAAAAATTGAATTGTAATTTGTATG
>NW_022202056.1:0-7521 GCF_009176525.2 Contarinia nasturtii | reverse complement strand
TCCATATAATCATAGCCTCTTTTTCGCCACATTTGAAATTTTCTATTTCTGGTTCACCTTGTGCTTGTGATGTTGGTTGCATGATTGTTGATTGGATTGGACTCAAATCGGCTGAAAATTTAAAAATTCACATATTTTTTTTAAAGTTTATTATTCAATGAATTAAAACTATTTTCCTTGACACTATTTTAAAACGAACAAAATTACGTTACGTACCGTGAACTTGATTTTGATGAATTGCAAGTGCAATCATAAACCAAATTTTCAATTGGATTGACCACATTTTGAAAGCACTTTCACTCTTCTCTTTAAATCCAATGAACAATTATTACAATATAATTGGATCAAAAGTGTACGTATTGAACACTTTCAATCAAACGTGGTAAAAGCTCCGATGAAACTGAACTTATTTCAATAAATATGACACATTTTATACTTTGTGAAATGTTTAATGGATGAAATGTAATATCTAATCATTTCAAGTACTTATAAACTTTTGTTCAGATAATTACCTCAACATATGCATTGAAATGTGGTAATGGTTAGAAATGGCACTAAAAGTTGCCATTCTAAAGTGGATGTCACCTAATCTAGATGTAAGCTTAAACGAATAACCGTTAACAATAGCGCTCGTTCACTTCGCTCGCATAGCGATCTTTTCATAGACAATTTTTTCCTTTGAATTAAATGTATTACTTATCTAGATACTTTGAACGAAAATTAAATTGCGATGTTTGTCAAAAATTTAAAGTGTTGCACTAAACGTACTTAATAAATAAATAAATTCTAGAATTATAGATAGGTTATCAACTTATCTTAGTTTAAAATATCAAATCGATTTCAAACTCTTCAAATCAAACGAAATTCCAAAATTAATGCATTGAACTCGTGACTGTGTGACTAATATTGTTCACAAAGAAATTGGCATTTTGGAGTGTTCACGTTAGCTTATCTTCGATTAGATTAAATGCTTTTTCGGTGATTTGCGATTGAAATCAATTAAGTTGCATTCAATTTGAATGACATTGTCTTTGACTAGATCTCTGACCTGAAGCAAAGCAATTAATTTTAGTCTAATGCAGCATACATCCTTTATATTTAACTTGAACAATTCCAATACTTTCAACAAATCAAAACAACATTCCCGAAGTTTCGAGTATAGTTCACATAATAGAGCTGTAATTTAAAAAAAATGACACAACAAATATGCTTCTCTCCACTATAATCTTAAATTTATTTGAGTTTCCATCAATTTTAAATATTCATTCACTTATTCTTTAATTTGTTTCGTCGGAACTCTTCGTTTTCCTCTTCTTTTCCAAAATGAGACCACCAGTAACTACAACTATTAAGAATCCAATTGATACAACTATTATTATAACATATCTCTTTAATGTCTTCTCAGTTCTGTCTAAAATGAAAATGTTTGAAAGTTTCAATTTTATGGGATTCAAATAAAAAAAAATTTCATGTACAAATTCATACCGAAAATATCCCTTGACACTAATTGAATGGCACTTGCCGTTTCATAATAATCAGATCCGTAGAGACGTCCATCGACCGACACAACAGCCATTTCATACGTTGCGTGTAGTTTTAATATAACGATAGTGTAGTCATTATCATAAATGTATTCTGTTTTCCTCCACTCATCAGTGTCTTTGATGCGGTACTTCACATAAAAATAGCTTCCAGGATTGCCATCATGAATAATTGGCTTCCAATAGACGCGAACCGATCCATTGTAACCAATAAGTGGATCTTGTGGTTCCCATGTCAACGATGGCACATTTGGTTCTGACGGTGCTTTTGTCTCAAAAGTGAATGGCAGGCTGAAAAAGCAACAAAAATGCGATTAATTGCGTATTTTGATGAAAAAAAAATTATCGAAAAATTTTACGATACTCCTTCGCCACCCAGCGTCCCATGGGACGATGCTCCCCAAGCGGCAATATGCAGTTGATATTTGGTGTTAGGTCTCAATCCATATAATTTTGTTTCCGTAATATTTGGATTATAAATATCTTTTTTCCTCTGTGGAAATCCATACCCTTCTTTAATTCCTCTGTAATAAATATTATAACCGAATGGTCGACTGTTCCACCGTACTGGTGGTTCCCATTTCAATTTCAATGCAGTCGAACCAAATGGAATTTGTTCAAGACGCTTTATTTGATCCGGAACATTTGATTCACTACTAAATTCAATAATATTGCTCATTGGACCATAATAATGATAGTTTATCGCTCGAATTGTGGCATAGTACAGTGTATTGATTTTCATTTTTTCTGTGTATTCATTTCGATATGTAGTTACTGCATATACTGCGTCTGTACTATTTGCTTTCCATATCTGAATTTTGTATCCACACAAATGTCCATTGAAATTTGATTCTGGAACACTATCCCATTTGAATGTGGCGATTGCATGTGTATCACTAGATGGTGTCACAATAACGGAAAATCGTTTTGGCGCTGCACTTGGTCGATCCTCACCAGTATAACCAGTATGTACTTCTGGAATCGCATTCGACTCACCTAATTCATTTACGGCAATCACTTTGAACTCAAATTGAAAGAATACTTTTTCATCGATCACACATCGTGTTTGTGTAGCTGGGATGTTTACTTGTATCCATTCTTTATTTCCATTCTTTTTCCAAAAAACTCGGTAAAAGAATCCAGGACCATTATACTCCGATTCTGGCATTGCTTTCCATGAAATGATTGAAATTCCTGGTTCTACACCTCCGGTCGAAAAAACACCAGTTGGATTTGTGTATGGAACATCTTGTTTCCATGTACAATATTTACTTGTTTCACTTGGTTTGCTTGATTTTCCATTTCTATCTTTTGCAATGACACGAAACATATTTTTGGCACCTTGACGCAACGGAACCGTAAGGGAAGTCTCAGTTACTTTATCAACGGCTATCTTCCAAGTGGCCTCCGTTGCTTTTAAAGAGATTCGCTCAATTGTATAGTGATCAATATCAGCAGTATATCCATTTATTTCCCATGAAAGTTCCACGTCATGGTCATGACACTGAGTTTTCGTTATTTTTGGTGCGTCTATTGAATTATTTTCGAATGGGCGAGATTTAAAAAGCATTCAATTTATTTGGTTTACAATTACAATCGTTATCACTTACCCAAAGCGTTAGTTTTATGAAAAACAAATAAAAGCACACATAGAGTTTCAAAATGGATGGAACCCATTTTAAAATATTTATTATCATGAAAATAAATAACAATCAATGGAAATTGATTGATAAAATCTATATCAAAATTGAAGGCGTAATTCGTTTGTATTTGCGATCAGATTCCGGTATTATTGCTGAAGGTTTGAAATTTCAACAAAACTAATAGGCTTTTATTGAATTCATGTATTTTATACCATCTTTTAAACACTGCCTTTGATTTTTTTTTGACAATAATATCATGTGAGTTGGTCGCTTTGATAAGAAACTATCTCTTGACATTTTCTATCTAATCAATTTTCGATTTATAGCAGTGCTTTTAGCGCTAGTGTCGCGTTTTTCAACCTAATCAACGATGAGACATACATTTTGGAAGCTTTTGCGCTTATGTCATTTTTTCCGTTAATTTTTGGTGAATGTGAAAATCGCATGGATTTTTTTTTAAATAAAACGAATTCGAACATTTTTCATTATCATTTTATATTTATTCCATTAATATTGATTTAACATCTCTTTCTCTATCTTCAATCTTATGTCACTATTATTATTTTTATTATTCAGAGCTGTTAGTATTCTTTTTCTTTGCACAAAAGCTTTTAGTAAAACATACACCCACGAGAACAACTATGGCCCCTACTACAATGCCAATTATTATCAAATTTCTCTTAAATGTGTTGTCAGTACCCTCTGAAATGAAATAAAATATCTCAAAGTTTATGGAATTTGAATGGAATATTTCATGACATACCGAAAATGTCTTTTGACACCAATTGAACATCGCTCTCCGTTTCATAGTTTCCGTCGACTGAGACAACAATCACTTCATACGTTACTTTTGGTTTTAGATTGATGATAGTGAAGTCTTCACTAATAATTCGACTTGTTTTCGACCAGTCATGATTCTTTTTGTCTTCGAACTTCACATAAAATTGACTTCCAGACAAGCCATCATTTGTAGTTGGCTTCCAGTTCACGCGAACATTTCCATCATAACCAATAAGTTCATTTTGTGGTTCCCATGTGAACGACGGAACTAATGGTTTGCGAGGTTCTTTAGTCTCCAATTGGGTAGATAAGCTGAAAATGTTATTAAAATTCGATTAAAAGTTCCATTTTTCGATTGAATTGAATAATTTTACCCTTCTCCTTCGCCAGCATTCGAATATGCGTATAGGTGTAGTTGATATATAGTGCTCGGTTTTAATTCAACCAATTTATAATTCGTAATATTATTATAAATTGTAATTTTTTGCTTTTTATCGTTTGAATCACCGCCAATGTCTCGATAATAAATATTGTATCCACGAATTTGATGATTGGGGTCTTTCGGTGAATCCCATTGCAATTTAAACGCAGTCGATCCAAATGGAGTTGCAACCATTTCTTTTATTTGGTCTGGAAGTGCATCGGGTGTTTTAAATTCAACAATATTACTAATTGGACCGAAATATTGATCGTTCACCACTTGAACTGTGGCATAGTAGTGACAATTGCCCGCCAATTTAATGGCGATTTCATTTGATCCATATTCCTGGAAGTCTTGCAATGCTTCATTTGGATTATTTACATTCCAATATTGAATAAGATATCCCTTGGCGTATCCATTGAAGTTCTCTTCTTGCACCTTTTCCCATGTAAATGTGACATGTACCCAACGATCAACATCGGAACTCACAGTTACACGAAATTGCTTTGGTGCCGTTTTTGGTCTACCTACACCAACATAGACATCAAATACTTTTGGAGTCGCTTTTGATTCACCCATCGCATTGACAGCCATCACCTTGAATTCTCTTCGATGGAATGTTGTATACTTTAACGTGATACTATTTTCGGTTGGTTTTACGTTATTGACATTCCACCCATTGTCTGATCTATACTCTCTCGAGTAAACGCGGTACATGAAATCTGGTGCGTTATGTTCCAATTGTGGCATTGGTGTCCACGAAACGCGTAAAGTACCTTTAGATTCACTCTTGACTTCAACATTTGTTGGGTTTGTGTACGGAACATCTTGTTTTGTTGTACACAATTCACTTTGTTCACTTGGTTCGCTAGATTTACCATCTTTATATTTTGCAATTACACGAAACGAAAATGTGGCACCGGGACTCAACGAAATTTTGTACGAATTTCTATCAATATTTGTCGCGACCGTCCATTCGTTCAACGCGAATGCATTCATGTACTCAATCGTGTAAGAGTCCACGTTTGATGTGTCACCAATTAGTTTCCATGAAAACTCCGCTTCTCTCTTTTCATGCCGACAGTCGAATTCAGCTATTTTTGGTGCGTCTGTCGAAGGGGTGACAATTGAAGGCGTAGCTATTGGTTGTATTTAAAAGATATTCATCTTCTGTACACCTTTTATGTTTTTTATAATGAAAGTGAGTAAAAAACTTCACTTTTTTGAATAAGCTTACCCAAAGCGATGATTTGATGGAATACAAATGCAAACACAAATAGAATTTGCAGACGAATGAAACTCATTCTGATAGATTTTGTCACAAAAACAAATCAAAAGCAATAAAAATTGAATGTAAACACCTTTATTGCTAAAGGTTTCAACAAAACTAATATTACTCTTCACGTGTTCGCATATTTTATACCTTTTTTACATATTGATATTGATTTTTGGCAACCTATTCTATTTGATAAGAAGACTGATTCAATCACAATACTCAAAATGTGTGCAAACGCATTTCTTATCTAATCTAATTCAATTTAGATAAAATTAAAAGAACAGAATTAGTATTAAGAATTAGTACTGTTAATCGGTAAAGTACGCTTTATGTCGAAATTAACCATCAAAGCAAAGTGACATCATTATTATGACAAATAGCAAAACAATTCCATGTGCATAAATATAAATACAAAATTTAGTCAATAATTATGATTCATCAAGGTTTTTAATAATTTCTAAAATTTTCCGATGATGTTTGTTGAAAGCGATACATTTTCAGCACTCAAACATATTCATGTTTGTTATTCAACAGTCGGTTTCTTTAAGAATTTGATTTGGCTTTGGTTCAGGGAAGTGACTATATTTTCGAGAGTTTGCGATTAAAAGGGGTTGATTGGAGAATTTGCAGTCATTTAGAGAGAGGTAAATTTGAAAGTCCATTCTATCCCGTGTAAATTTGCTTTCGGAAAAGAGTGAAGAGCTAAAAGGTTTTCCACAAGTTGCCAAATTTTATAGAAGGGCCCAAGCACTCAATTTGCACTGTTTCACCCCTTTTTCATCTTTTTGTTATGTAGCGTAGCAGCTTTTGCCATGCAAACAGAATAACGAATAATACACAAGGAATGAAGCGTATACGCACATACACTACTTTCTTCGTGTCTCGCTCCGTATTCTGTTTCGTGTTTTCGTACCTGACGCACGGTGCGAATGCCCCGGGTTAACAGTGCAAATTGAGTGCTTGGGGGGTTCATTCAAGAATACAGCAGGGATAATTTGAGATTCATAAATACTCGATTCCACGTCTTGTAAAAAAGAGATATATGCATAAAGAATTTTTTTTGATTTTATTTCTCTTTTTTCAAGAATTTACTTATAATAATAAAACCGTTTCTTCCATACATGTTTCACTTCTGAAACATTATGTTGATGAACATATATGATGAGTCACATAGCACAAATACAACCATCTGAAGGTTTTTTATCAAAAATTAAAGTATATATTTAAATAATTGTGAATTTTATGGATTTTTCTATTTAAAATGGAGTTTTTCTCCCTATGTGTCTTTTATGAGATGCAAAGGGAACTTTAAATAAAAAAACATAGCTAACTACTTCAACTGCCTTCACTGATTTCTTGTTTTTAATGTATTTTATTTGACATATGTTACAATGTATCTGAGTGAATGTCGTTCACCAAATGTCCAGGATTAATGCGATAAATCCTTTGATGTCATTTGTAACAATTTTAATAGTATATTACATTTATCATTGCATAATGCAATTTGTATTTAACGTTGCTACTCAATTAAATTTGTTATGAATACAAAATGCATCTATTTAATCAATTGGCGAATCTTTTTCGTATGCAAAACACAATTATTAATAAAATTATTCCGGTACCGAGAAATGCTGAAATAATTATAACATGAGATAATTTTAGTTTTGAGTCTGGTTCGCTTGTATCTTTGTTTGTTTCAACTGTTGTTAATTCAGTTGTTTGTCCATCTGTTGTTGTTGGCTGTGTTGTTGAATGATTTTCTCCTGGATTTCCAACGATAACTTGAGGTTCAGCTTTCGATTCTCCCAACTCATTTCTAGAGAAAACAAAAATTGAATTGTAATTTGTATGGTACTGGAG
>NW_022202055.1:0-2816 GCF_009176525.2 Contarinia nasturtii | reverse complement strand
TATTTTAAATGGCCAATTTGAAAGAGAATTTTCATGGAAACTGGGACGTGTATCGTCATTGGAATTAGAATGTTGTTTTCTCTAAACGTTATATAATAATTAATTTCGATTCATATTGAAAATGCTGACAATATTTATATACCTGATTAATATCTATCAGTACTTGAAAAATATTTGAAAAATTCAAATAAATCAAACACATTATAATAACGCACAGTCCAATTCTTTTGGACAACTGCACTCCTCTTGTAAAGCAATTAGGTGTGATTTTTATACGTAATAACATTATAATTTCACTCCCTTGTGAAAAAAATTACTGACTGACTATAAATTAAGTCAATTTTAATTACTTTTATTCGGTTAAAATTACCAATAGATGATTGAAATCGAATATAGTCGGTTATGTTTCAGAGTTAACTAAAAGTGATTATAGTCAACTGTCAACATAGTTGACAAAAGTCAATTTCATATACTAATAGTTAACCGTAGTTAACTATGATCACAATCGACATTTATAGTTAACTTTAGCTGGCTGAAATATCAGCCATTTTTGTCCCAAATTAGTCAATTTATAGTCGGCTATGAAGTCGAAATATTTCCACAAGTGGGTGTTTTAAGACTAATGTGATGAATTAACACATTGAATAATGTCTTGTCAACGTCACAATATTTGAGGAAGTCACTTGCTTTTTATGGAAGTACGCGTGTTTCTTAAGAAGATAAAGCAACGGTATCTTTTTATATCTAACTATAAAAGTTGAGATTTGATTTTTTATCAATCGGTATCTTTATTGAATTAGACAAATGAAGATAAAAATAATTTTCCAGCTTAAGCATTTTGTTTTATCTTTTATGGGGTTTTGTTGACAACTTATAACAGTAAAAAAAAATGCGAGTTCTTAAATTAGTAATTTCAAAGAAATTTATTGAAGCGATACCATGAAAAAGTGATTATCTTAGAGCTACGAATGACAATATGTTTTTGGATGGGCCATTTTTGATCATCTATGAGATTTTTCTGCAAAATTTGATACTTTTCTGGATTTACACTTCAAAAACTCAAATTAAAGCTGCATGAACATGAACACTCAATACTTTCAATAATTTACGAGAATTTAAAAATATTGAGTATTCCTGCAGTATAAAAAGAAATCTTGAAGCTGATCTAAAATAGCCAAACATAATATGTTGCGCTGAAATTGAGAATTTGGTACTCGAATGAACAATGAAAATTTATTCTTCTTGTGCAGGTGGTATAAGCTCCCATTTGAGTTCACTGACAAATTGGTTACAAGTATCGAGTACAATTTCAGTGTGATTTTTTCGTATGCAAAGATTGCTTTCTCGATGTACTATCCATTGTTCCTATAAATTTTTTAGTTTAAATTTGAATTGATCATATAAACTTTGAAAATATATTTTTTAACCTCTTTTTTAAAGTCCCAAAGTTGAGATTTATCATCTTCCCGACATGAAACTAAAACAAGTGTTTTTTTATCAGTGGCAACTCCAACGCATGTCTCTTTGTACGTCATTATTTGACCATGAGCAGTGATTGCAAAGAATTGCGCACCACCCTGATTATGGCATGTATATGGTATAAGTGCTTGTGATATCTCCTTTGTGTATGCGTCCAGGCATTTATTGTCCAATCCATTTTTTATCTAAGAGAAAAAAAAAACGATAAAAATTGTTTTAAGGGAGCGTCGAATGCTTTAAAAAGTAAAAGTAAAATGTATGAGTTTGAGGAAATATTATATTTTAAAATAGGATTCTTACACTTCCCATAGCTGTTAATTCTCTTAACCACACACTTTCTGGGTAGACGTTCTCAAGGTACCATCGAAAACTTTTGCAATTCAATCGTTTTCTCAGATTTATACGATCTGTCAAATTACCCGGGGGAGTTTGTTTCCATGCTATCCGTTGTGTGAGTAAAATATTAATATTGGATTAATAAAAAGGAACCACGAATAATTTTTATTGAATGTTACTTGGATATGCAGCATAAATAAGATCCTTGAATTCGTCCATCCACACTTGAATCAAACGATTATTATTTCGTCTCGTTATTTCACGGGAACTTCCATCAAACGAATAAGTTGATATTCTAAACAAATGTCCAACTCTCGAACACGGCAATATCTCCATTGATCCACCGCACATCCAAGTCTTTAAAGTGTTGAATTTAATCACAAAAATTCTATAAATTTCGAAAAATACATGCTTAAATGATATTCACCCTCCAAGCCAACTCGACGTTTTCGGACCCCCAGATATCCTGAAAAAAACATCTTTTTAATAAGAAAAACATCTTGAATTCGTTCCAAAACACATACCATTCCTTCATCGTATGAACCAATTTCGAAAAAGAAGTCACGATCAATAGCGAACGCACAGCCAACGTGGGTCGGTGTACGCAGCGGTGCAGTTCGATTGTTTTTCGTTCGAATGATCTCTCTTTCTGGAACTAACATCCTAGATAAAAATAAAAATACTTGTATCTTAAACCTCTAAACTTTCATTGATACGCACTAATTTACCATGTAAAAATTAAAAACCAAGTAAGACCATTTATATATAAGCTATTTGCATAATAACTCATATCTCTTGATCTGATGCCATCAATAAGTGGAACGGTTACAACTGAACGATCGCTAGCTATACGTGAAAGCATTGGTTGAAGCCATCCTTCTGTGCACTCAATATGAGCGTCAAGAAAAATTAGAACGCTCCCCTGTAACAATAAACCAATTTAATCGCATGATTCAAACAAGAGTGTGATTTTGTATTACTTTAGCTACATTTGCACCTCT